>NW_026942372.1:52301-137366 GCF_024139115.2 Armigeres subalbatus
ATACGTTTTTGAGGGAAATCCCGTAGAGGACATATTTTGAAATCTGAGGCGCAAAAAAGTTAGAGGAATACGTATAGGAAGGTGGAGATTTTAAATAAATAAATTCTCAGGGGCGCAAAAAGTTCAAATAATACGTTCTAGATCCCGTGAGGACTTTTTTAATCTAAGGGGCAAGCCAGAGTAAACGCGACGTGCGATGCGACGCGACGCGACAGTCGATTTGACAGCCTGTTGATAATGATTGTTATTCTTTTACGAGTCGCATCCGTCGCATCGCTCGTCGCTCTACGAGCACCTAAGGAGCCAAATCAGTTAGAGGATTCGTATAGGAGGGCGGAGATCCTGCAGAGGACATATTTCAAAATCTCAGGGGTGCAAAATTTTCGAATAACGTTCTGAGGCAGGAATCCGAATAGGATACATGAGAATATAAGGGGAACGATTTTAGAATGGTATACTGCTCCTATCATTCTTAGAGACGGTATACAGCGATCTTAGAGCGGAAAATTTTTCAGAAGAAATTATTTTCGTTTCGGTGAAAAGTAAGCAAAATTTTTTTTGGTCCGAGCTTTTACTCAGTGAGTAACTTGGGTACCCATGACAGCACTGCTTGGAACATGGAATTGCAAGTCGCTAGGTTTCGCAGGTTGCGACAGGATGATCTATGATGAATTACATCCCGCAACTTCGACGTCGTGCTGCAGGAGATTTGCTGGACAGGACAGAAAGGTGGAAAAGCGGGCATCAGCGGCTCTACCAAAGCTGTGGCACCACCAACGAGCTGGGAACCGGCTTATGGTGCTGGGTAAGATGCAACGCGTGATTGGGTGGCAGCCAATCAACGCAAGGATGTGCAACTGAGGATTAAAGCCGTTTCTTCAACTATAGCATCATCAACGTGCATGCCACACGAAGGGAGACCCGACGACGAGAAAGAAGCGTTCTACGCACATCTGGACAGACATACGATGGACCCACTGCGGGACGTTAAAATCGTCATCGGTGACATGAACGCACGGAGTAGGAAGGAGGAAATGTATAGACCGGTCATCGGACCGGATAGTCTCACACCGTATCGAATGACAACGGCCAACGATGCATAACTTCCCAGTCTCCGCGGAATGGTAGTCCGAAGCACCTTCTTTCCCCGCAAATATCCACAAAGCCACGGAAATCACCTAACCAAGAAACGGAAAACCAAATCGACCACGTTCTAATCGACGGTAAATTCTTCTCGACATCACGAACGTCCGCACTTACCGCAGTGCGAATTGAATCCGACCACTACCTCGTTGCAGTATGCCTGCGCTCAAAACTCTCGACGGTGTACAACACGCGTCGAAGTCGGACGCCGCGGCTTAATATCGGGCGCTGAGACGAGTGACTAGCCCAGAATACGCGCAAGCTGGAAGTGGCACTCCCAACGGAAGAGCAGCTAGGCGCAGCGTCTCTGAAGATGGCTGGAGAGATATTCGATCCGCCATTGGTAGCACCACAACCGCTGGCACGGTGCCCCGGATCAGAAGACGACTGGTATGACGGCGAATGTAGGCAGTTGAGTGGAAGAGAAGAATGCAGCATGGGCGAGATTGCTGCAACACCGCACGAGGGCGAACGAGGCACGATATAAACAGGCGCGGAACAGACAAAACTCGATTTTCCGGAGGAAAAAGCGCCAGCAGGAAGATAGAGACCGTGAAGAAACGGAGCAACTGTACCGCGCTAACCGAAAGTTCTATGAGAAGTTACCAATTTCACGTAAGGGCCACGTGCCACAGCCTGATATGTGGGGACATAAACGGGAACCTTCTTACGAGGCGTGAGGTGATCCAAAGGTGGCGGCAGCACTACGAAGAACACCTGAATGGCGAAGTGGCGAACGAAGATGGCGGTATGGTGATGGACCTGGGAGAACGCGCGCAGGACATAATCTTCGCTCCGGATCTCAGGAAATCCAGGAGGAGATTGGCCGGTTGAAGAACAACTAAAAGCTATTTAGCTACATGGTGAACTGGCTAGAGCGCTACCTGGGTCATTCAATTTGGAGGAGGAAGTTTTGCCGCAGGAGTGGATGGAAGGTGTCGTGTGTCCATCTCACAAAAGGGCGATAAATTGGATTGTAGCAACTACCTCGCAATCACATTGCTGAACCCGCCTACAAGGTACTCTCCCAAATTTTATGCCGTCGACTAGCACCAACTGCAAGGGAGTTCGTGGGGCGGTACCAGGCGGGTTTATGGGCAACTCCACCACGGACCGAGGCATTCTCCAAGTACTGCAGAAATGCCGCAGAAACGTGCCCACATCATCTATTCATCGACTTCAAAATATGATCAATCGATCGGGACCAGCTATGGCAGTAATGCACGAACACGGTTTGGATACGGGGTTGATCAAGGCGACGATGGATCGGTGATGTGCGATTCGAGTTTCAGGGCATTCTCGAGTCCTTCGAAACCCGCAGAGGGTTACGGCAAGGTGATGGTCTTTCGTGTTTGCTATTCAACATCGCTTTGGAAGGGTAATACGAAGAGCAGGGATTAACCAGAGTGGTACAATTTTCAATAGATCCGTCCAGCTATTTGGTTTCGCCGACGACATAGATATTATGGCACGTAACTTTGAGAAGATGGAGGAAGCCTACATCAGACTGAAGAGAAACTAAGCGGATCGGACTAGTCATCAACACGTCGAAGACGAAGTACATGATAGGAAGAGGTTCAAGAGAAGACAATGCAGCCACCACCGCGAGTTTGCATCGGTGGTGACGAAATCGAGGTGGTAGAAGATTTTGTGTACTTGGGCTCACTGGTGACTGCCAGCCAGCAAGAAATTCGGAGACGCATAGTGGCTGGAAATCGTACGTCTTGGACTCCGCAGACGCTCCGATCGTATAGAGTTCGCCGCCGTACCAAACTGACAATCTACAAAACTCATTAGACCGGTCCTCTACGGACACGAGACCTGGACGATGCTCGTGGAGGACCAACGCGCACTTGGAGTTTTCGAAGGAAAGTGCTGCGTACCATCTATTGGGTGCAGATGGCGGACGGTACGTGGAGGAGCTAATGAACCACGTGCATCGGCTGTTGGGAGAACCATCCATCTTCACCGCGAAAATCGGACGACTGCGATGGGCCGGGCACTAGCCAGAATGTCGGACAATAACCCGGTGAAATGGTTCTCGACAACGATCCGACGGCAGAAAGGCGAGGTGCGCAGCGGCAAGGTGGATCGATCAGGTGGAAGATGACTTGCGGACCCTTCGTAGACTCGTGGTTGGCGACGTGTAGCCATGGACCGAGCTGAATGGAGGAGACTCTTATATACCGCACAGGCCCTTCGGCCTTAGTCTGAATAAATATAATAATCATTGGCAGCTCAGTACTGAAGCCGGCGTTAGGAAGACACGTTCATCCGATGTCAACCCAACGAATGATAAATGACACCTTCTCCGAAGGTTTACCCTCCAAATGACTAAATTTAATGGCAAATGGACAAACGCATCGAACTATGGACAACTCTTATGGACACCTAGCATGACCACAACGAACAGGCACACTTTCTCACTACCGACAACAGACAGCGTGTGGACGAGCAAGGGCAACAACAAAAAGGCTATAAATAGATTCTGTGTGGATTCTTTGAATCAGAAATGCCACAGTAGATCTCAACACAGTAGCGGTCAATACACAGAGTGCCAACCAAATAAATAAACGGAATTAACCTTCCACCTTGCGGGGTGAGAATGGCGGCGGAGACTGGGGAAGGCAATGGCGCTGCTAAAATGGAGGGCGCACTCGTTGTAACATGCGGCTTCGCCTAGGCCTTGGGTTTTTACTTTCGGCAGAAAATAAAAAGCCTAGATTTTCTCGGCATTAAACGAGATTTGACGCATCGTTTTCCGAAGCATGTTTAATCAGATCAACAGGAACAAACTGCATCACCCACCTAAATATCAGGTAGCGAACAGTGCAATGTTGAGGTTTATGTCCCTCTAGGAAATCGAAATTGAAGATGTGATCACGCAGCGAGTCTGACTTGCAAGGATGTCCTTGCAGGAAAAGGCCGCCTAAAGAATGCAATGGAGTCTACGTGGATATTCTGGACTGCAAGAATTCAGCAGCCACGGTAGATGGAAGAAGGTATATTCAAGTCAGTTCGCTTCGGGTGACGTTCGCCGTTCGATGCTCCCAAAATATGTTGATATCGAAAACATGCTATTTCGGTGGTCTTTTTTGTAAGGGTATTTAATTGTACCAATTGCAAACAACTTGGTCACACTGCCTGTTTTGTAACAACAAACCACTTTATGGCAAATGTTCTGAAAGGCATCGGAGGAGTCCTGCCAGCAACAAGCAAAAATGTGCTTATTATAGCTTGGACCCATGGTTTGCCGGTGTACAAAAGCGCACAAAATGAGGCGCTCGTTGGTACACGGAAGAAATAAGCTACCCAATAGTGAGTTCAATTCACCCAACCTCGAACATCCGTGCAGGAAGCCAAAATGGGGTCGAAGTAATTTGCCTTTACTCCCATGTTAAAAAGTACCCAACGGAAAATTTATTTACCCAAATGGAGGTTTATTCCACTCAATTAATCAGGTAATAAAACTCAAAATTGGCTTCCGTTTTGAACTGGCGTTTGGATTGTTTCCTCTTTTGTTTTAACAACAGAAGAAAGAGTGGACAAACAGAAAGAGAGAAGAAAAATAACTCAAAGTAAGTTTAAAACCCAGATTAATCCACCTACAGTGAGATTTTGACCTCCTTAATTAAAAGAAAATATTTTCAGACTCCAGTATTAAAAAGCAGATAAAACTACTCAACCTCCCGGCGATTGAAAGTGTAAATGACAATTAATTGCCTACCAAAGGCGGATTCCATGGGTTGAGTGACAACAACGAATGATTCCGTCCGACATCAGGTTGCCTCTATCAGGCACTCGTCGGATTGAATAGCTATTGTAACATGTGGTAACATGATTGGTTAGAAGCTATCGTAACGCTGGCGCATGTATACTTAATTTCCAGAGACATATTAATTAATCCAGCTACAATCAGTCATTGATCAGTCGAAACTCAATAGCGTTCAATAATAACATATATTTTGCCTTGGTCCTAATTTTGTAAAACTAATGATGTTTAATACCTTAAAAATGAGCGAGATTTATATGGTGATAAATTTAAGAATTTGCACATACGCACACATACATGCATATAAATGGTCTATTATTATCTCAAAACATGCTCACATTTTTATCTAGCTTTCACTAAAGAAATTTTTGAAATCCTTCAAATTTTTACGTTTTGCTTTAAGAAGGTTTTGTGGTACATGCTTCTATCTGTACCTCAATTAAAATCAATTGTTTCTTAAACAAATCCGAAAAATAAGCATATTTTCATATCTATCACTTGTTGTAATTATGTTTTCAATATTAAAGTGAATTTGTTTCAATTGCCATACATTTTATTTCATAATTCAAGAGGTTTATTGATGATTAATACAAACACGCCTGCGTAACGCATACAAAGGTAATATAGACACTTCCGAAGGAAGGTCAAAAACTCAACGCTGGTACTTTTTCTTCCGTGTACAGAGCTCCAAGCGTCGTATGCGGAAACAGTTAAGTCGAAAGACACATCCGCCAACCTGCATCGACTGCTATTTCAGCCACCGTTCGTGTAAGTGATTATTATGATTCCATATCCATTGATGAATTGGACTTGGTAGCCGATATGGATGATTCTGCGGAGGTACGTGCCCGAAAGAAGCAACCAGCACTTCCTGGGATCGCAACAGAATATTCCGAATTCATTGAGGCCTATCATTGACCTTTTAATATCAACAGTTGACAGTTATCTGAAAGTGACTGTTTCATGGCCTTCTTTGCGGAATTATATCTCCGATGGATAATACGGAATACCAGGATACAATCACTGTGCTGCAGTGGATTGTCATAGTCTGAAAATGAATAAGACGTGTTCAAGTTTTCGATTCAAATTCCGATTGCGATATATTTACCTCTGAAACATGGTTTTCTTCTGAAGATGAAATCAACTTCCACGATTTTAACATTATTCGCCAAGTTCGATGATCATTAGAATGGCGTTCTTTGGATCAAAAATGCTCATCCTCGAACTATATTGACTTTCCCGGCTTAGAAATCTTTGCATGCCAAGTAAATGTGAAGAAAAGATCTTTGCATACTTCAGTGTACATTCCTCCAAATGCCTCTATCAATCTCAACATTTTGGAGCGCAGTCTCCTCCTATCATCTCCAGTATTGATTTTGGTGATATGAACGCATATGGTATTGGATGAGCGAAACGTATGACGATTATAGAGCACCCATTTTCTATGATTTGTGACGATTTCAATTTGAATATTTTGAACACTGGTGAAAGCTCGAGACCAAATGGTCAACAAAGCCGTATTGATCTGTCTTTATGTTCAATTTCACTATCTTAGATTGCACGTGAAAGGTAATCCAAGATCCCCATGGTAGTGACCATTAGCCGATAGTTACCAAAATTAAAAGTAGCTATCAACAATCTGAGCCAGTTAATGTTCCTCACGAAGAACATCGACTTACATTTGCATCGGCGATAAATATTGGTATTGAATCAACTGATATTCTTCCATCGCTGGATGAATATCAATTCCTAACCGAATCAATTCAAAAAAGCGCAATAGAAGCTCAGAAACGACGCGTTCCAAGTACATCTGTCATAAGAAGACCAGCCACTCCTGGATGGATGATGATATTCTAAGTTGTATTCTGAGAAATCTGATGCCTTCAAGGCCTTCCGTAAACACGGAAGGTCCGAGCCTAAAAGAGTATTTGAGGCTCGAAAACTCAAAAATCTTCTCAAGGCAACAAAACTAGCTACTGGCGACGTTTAGTCGAAGATCTTGTTGAGAAACCTCAATGACAATACTTTGGAAAACGGCCCGCAACACGGAACCGCATTTCCACCAATGAGAGTGAAGAATATTCCAATCGATGGATGTTCAACTCGCAAAAAGGTCTGTCCAGATTGCGTAGCGTCTAATCACAATTCATACCGACCGATTGCCATGCTATCATGCGAGAAAATTATTGGAAAAATGATCCTTTAAGAATCGACCATTGGTCGAGCAAATGCATTACTGTCAATACTCATTTGGTTTTCGTAAAGTTGAGGAACAAACGATTGTCTAGCGTTGCTCTATTCAGATATATAGCTGGCCGTTGGCGAGGAGCAATTGGCTTCAGTATCTTGGATATTAAGGGCTTTTGATTCAGTTTCCTAAGTACTGTCAGACAATCTGCGCAGTAATGGATTACCCGTTATTTTGAATAATGTTTTGTACAATTCGTTGTCAGAGAAACAAATGAACTTCACACTCGGCATTCTCACAACTTCCAGTTATAGCTACATAGGCCTTCCCAAGGATCATGTTCAAGTCTTTGGGAGGAGATATCAATTACCAACGAGGAAATAACTCGTACTTTCGGACACGGTAGAGATTCGCTCTGGTTGGTGGTCAGTTAACTACTAAATATATTTACAATATTTCGGTGTGCATAGGTGCTGTGATAATGTGGATAGGTATGTGTAATGCTGTTCATTATAAAGGTGTAGCACGAAGTGTTGGTTGCAGTAGTGGTAGACCGATGGTCGAGTCCACCATATACTTCCCTTAGACTTTCCAATATTGGCGGGGAATATGACACGACGCCCGATCTAGTTCGCCACATCAGGAATCGGAACAGTCAGAGGTTCTGCTGATATCGGTTGATTGTGTGGTGTTTTCATTTTCATTAGGTGTACGAATGCGGCTTTGGACGATCGATGGATATCACTTACCGTTGATGTCCACTACAAAACCTTTCTTCGACGGCGCAATCACGGTAGGTCCATCGAACGGGTGTGAAAGTGGTGGTTTAACTGCGTCGATTCGCACGAAGACGTGTACCTTAGCTAGGTCTTTTGCACGAATAGAAGGCCTAGCGTGGTTGCTGTTGGTGTGGGACGAATTTGAGCCATTACTTGCGAATCACTGATGAATTCGTGTGATGGTTTCGAGCGGACTTGACGAAGAATTCTCCCGGCAGCCGGAGAGTTGCTCCTAAGCCAATTCAGCTACAGACGATTGGAGTCCTTTAACTGCCGTACGCATACCAAGCAGGACGAGAGGAATAGTTTCCGTCCACTTGATGGTGTCATAACATTTGATTGCCGCTTTGAGCTGACGTGAGTACGCTCTATCTGCCCGTTGGACTGTGGGTGGTAGGGCGTCGTTCGTAGATTTTGATCCGAATGTTTTGCAAGTGTGCGAAACAGATCCGACTCGAATTGTCTACCAAATCGGTGGTGACTTTCTCGGGTACGCCGAATCGAGATATCCATCCACCGACGAATGCTTGCGACTGTGGCGGCTGTAATATTGGAGATAGGATCACTTCGGGCCACCGGTGAACTTATCTATCATAGTGAGACAATATGCGTTCCCATCTGATGGTGGTAGCGGCCCGATGATATCCATGTGCATGCGAAAATCTGCTGCTTGGATGGCGATCAGGGTAATCGGTGTCTTGTGTTTATGTGTCTTAGACTTCTGACACGGTATGCAATATTTCACGAAGTCTCTGCAATCTCGTCGAACGGAGGGCCACATACCGATCGATTACCAGACGCAGTCGTCGCGCACACCAGGATGGGATGCGCTGTGTAATGTTTGAGAACTAAAGATTTCAACTTCAACGTAGTGTTCGCAGGAGGATCTTCTGAATGGGTTTGTAATTCTGGATCGTTCTTCTGTTGCTCAGCTAAGGCGGAGAAATCGATGGCTTCGTTGGTAGATGTAATCGATTCCAATCTGCTCAGCATGTCTACACCTTGTTGTTGATCCGGGTACATGTCGAATATCAGGTGAACTCGCCTATGAGTTATCTTCGCAGTTGTGTTGGGCTTGCTTGGTCTCGAAGAAACGCAGAGACGAGGGCTTATGGTCCGTATATATACAGAAGACTCGGCTCAATACATCTCGAAAGTGTTGACTGCTGCCACATACCATATAGTTCGCGATCATTTGTGCTTGCCTTGAAGACTGCCGTTGAGCTTTCAGGAAAAAATCCGAGTGGTTGGCGCCAGTTTCGTTGATTTGATGTAGAACGCGCCTATAAATACCGGAGCATCGACTTCAAGAGCAGCGAGGCAACCACCGACGGGTGTGCGAGTAGTGCGGCATCGGAGATCTTTTACACTTCTCGAACGCGTTTGTAGAATAGTATTCCACACGAGTGGAGTTTTATCATTCTTTACGTTGCCGAGTTATCATCGCTTGCAGTATTTGTTGAACTTCGGCGGCACGAGGTATGAAGCGACGATAAAAATTGATTGCACCAGGAACCTTTTCAGCTGTCGTGCAGTAGTGGGCTTTGGAAATTCCATGATTGCTTGCCAGCCGTTTTATTCCATCGATCTCCTCGCTGGATTGATTCGTACCTTCAGACCCATAGTTTCAAACGATGCAAAGATCGTCTACGTAGGGAAGACGAAATCCAAATCAAAGAATCTCTTTGTTTGGGTCCCTTCTCACTGCTCAATCTACGGCAATGAGAAGGCAGACTCGCTAAAAAGGTGGGCGCACAGGAAGGTGAGGTTTATGATAGACAATACTCGAGCAGCAGGTTTTTCCATTAGTCCGTCAAGTATTCTTCAAAGTTGGCAAAAAATTGGACACACAATAAACTTGGACGGTAGCTATTTTCAATAATCCTCAAGTTTCTGGGCGAGCGTGGTTCAGAGTTGTGGACTCAAGTCGAGGCTTCATTCGCGGGATGTCGAGGCTTATGTCCAATCACTATTCACTAAACGCACATCTGTGCAGAATAAACCTTGTCGATATCAACTTATGTAGGTGCGGAGCCGTTATGATGACATCGATCACGTAGTTTGTTCCTGCTCACAGAAAAAATGAAAAATAAACAGCCCGTAAAACTTGACATGCGGAAAATGACGCTACTCTACGCTGAAATGGTCCTCTTCTAACAACATTGCTCAACTTGATGCAATATCGACGATTCACGTCACATATTGTATACATTTAGGCATATCCGTGTTGAATTATGCTAATAATGGTGTTCCATTTATGTGCATTATTTTGGCGTAATTTCGTGGATTTTCTATCTGTGCGGAAAATGACGCCTCAGAGAATTATGGATACCCTAGTGGCCGAGGTAAACAACCCTTCAGGGAAGTTCGAGGTGTTTTGGGAGATCGTGATGTGGTCTATATGCAGGCCATTTAAATTTTCTTTAATTTAAGTTTTGCTTCTGACATCAAAATCTATTAGTTTGTTTTTTCTTTCTTCAAAGTTTTTTTGTTGTGTTCAGTCTCTGCTTTCTGTTCCGTAGAGCACACATAGCTTTTGCCATCCGGAAGATGCTCCCAGGCGAACCATTCCTCGAGCACGACGAAGCGCCATCGTTCCTGACGCTAAATGCCCGGATGAGAAGCTGAAATTCCCTCTTAGCCACGTCATCCTAAATATTGTAAACTACCCTCAGTCACCACGAGTACGCTGGCTTCTACCTCTCTTACTAACTGAAAAATTAAGAGTATTGATTGTACATATCACAAGAACCATAGCTCCGTAAAGTGTTATACACGCCTAAGCCTACCAAATAAACGAACTTGGAAAAAATCGTTTTGTAAATATTTCCCCATAAGAGAAATCAAGCTGCTACATGTTGAACGTATAAGATTGTTGTTTTGTTTATTTTATAATTTTAAACTTGTTTTAAAAATGTTTTAAGTAGTCGAGTTTTCTGATTTTACAATTTGGGGTAGCTTATCATTTATCTATAGAGAAGGCGTATGCAAACGCCTTAGGAGTTTACAATTATGGTTGGAATCTCTTACGCTAAGGCGATGTGCATCGATTGTTTCGAGAAATAGGGTAAAGTCCCAATAGTGGACCCCCAACCAATAGTGGACCCTCCAGCTATTTTGCATTATTACTGTCAACATTTTGCTATGAAATTCTATCAGAATCTACCTTACAGTCCTAGATTTGATTACATGCATTGGAAATGCTATGGAAAGTAAAATTAGATATTTGCTAATACGTAACTTTTTTTATTGTCTATTTAAATCGCCTCCATTTAATACCAATGCATTTTTATCTAAAAAAATTTATAGAAAACTCTTACTTAATTTAGAGGTCCTACGCGCCTCGAATTGATGACTGCCTCAACAAAGGTTGTTTTTCATACGAAATGCCTAACTTTGACAAGCTAGGCTTTCTATTTACCTCATATCATTAAAACATTTTCCAAAGGAAATACCGCCCACTTAGAATGCTTTTTTGAAGTACCGTGCTGTGCCCTTATTCCGTTCACCTAAGACAATGCGCTATGTCCAAAAGCTCTAAAAAATAGCCGTTTAGTATTTTGAAGCTGCAATTTCACTACATAGTGTCATTTTCTATATACAATTGAAAATAAAATATGTTGGGATGCATTCATAGACTTATGCTCCACTAGTGAAAACAAAATTGACCACTTATGTGGTCCTAATTCCAATCATCTAAAAAGGCATTGTTCCTAATTCCGTTCATTCGTGTTCCTAATTCCAATCACCCGAAAATCATTTGATTTCTTGGAGATGCTAATACCAGGCATCATTTTTCTCACAAATCCATCTTTTCATTTATTATAATAACTCTAATAAAAGACTTAAAACGTAATTTCCTGCGAAATTTATAATGCAATGAATGATATTTCTTTAGTATAGCCAAGTTGACTGTTTTTAGTTTGTTTCACTTACCATTTGAGATATATTCAACATGAACGTTGATGCTAGCTGTCCAGTTCAATTAAGTAACACAGAAAAGGAAAGAGACGATTCCTTCTCGGAGTTTTAGACCTTATCCTCAACGTAATTTTGATTAGAGCCTGGATACTAGGCCTTTAATTCTGACCTGAAACTTCCAAAACAATATCTCTGTTTGTTTGGAATTGTTCGTACCACTGTTTCGTTCAAATTGAATATTCTCTAAAGTTCCGGTTCTTTAATGTACCGGATGACCCTACTTCTACGAAGTATTCACGGATTTCGGTAAAACAATCTTATTTGCAGTTCAGCGAGGGTAGTATTTTTTTTATAGAAATTCGCCAAGAAATTGCCGGATAAAGCTTGTAAACAAGAACGCCACAATTATGGATTGTGCTGTTTAAAACTGTCCGTATTCTCCGGAAACCCTTTCTTAACATTGTCCAGCATTCACTTTATAAATCCTCATAAAATCTTAACTGAAAAAAAAAATTATTTTCCCGGCACGAGTTGAAAAAGGTCCCATAATTTTTTCGAGTGGAGTCGTTAACGGAATTCCTTTCGGTCTGCCTGCTTGCGGGATAGAATTTCAAATGTTCACCATTCATATGGCTTCATGTACGATGTACCTTTTCTTGCTCATAGATTATATTCTCAAACACGGAATTTTCGGAATCCATTCTCCAAACCCAATGAACGGAATAAGGAACGAGTAGATTTAGATGTACCCTTATTCCGGTCAAGATATTTTTCACTTTTCAGCATTTTCTATCGGGAAAATACAGGCAACAATTTGGTAATACGCTATAATGTTACCTGTTTTGTCTTGTTATGCTGCAGTGTTTGAAATCCAGGAAAATTTTACTTAAAAATGATTAAATTTTTTTCAGACGTTCTTAGCAAGTGGGTTAATGAAAACAGTCAAAATGGCGCTCGTAGTGACGACCAACAAATTTTGTTTAAATTTTCACTATTAATCGCTAAAAATGACGCTGGTTTTCATTTCATTTCATGCATACATAACCATAGAAAAGTACAAGGATATTTTTCTGTTATTTTAGACAAAACTCTTTGTTATTTATCATTTTGCCTTGCGTGAACGGAATTAGGCGCTGATTGGAATAAGGGCACAGCACGGTAGCTTCAAACCAGTATCCAGTAAACTTCTGAAGATATTTTCACTAATTTGCAATGCTTTTAGGAAAATTTTGCACTCTGATCATTTGCTGTAAAGAAAGGCTATCATTCCACTCCGACAACGAACTTTTCATAAAAGGCTCTTAGACCCATAGTATTATATACCAATCGACTCAGCTCAACAAACTGAACAAATGTCTTTACGTCCGCGTCCGTTGAATTTCGCCTGCACCCGACATTTTTTTCTTTTTTTTTTTAAGTTTCGTCTCCACAAATTTAGGTACCTATCTTCATTGAACAAACATTCCATAAAAATACTTGTTTTCACACTCCTAAGCTTTACTCCATTAACAGTTTTACGCCCATGTGTTTTGGACGTTTAAAATGCTTCTGGGTAACTTCAATCGTCTAGTGGCATGTGCTGTGAAATGTCGGTTTGATTCCTACCCTAGTAAAAAGATTTTTTTTCGGCATCGGAAAATTTATCACTAATCAACAAAAGTGTTGCATGAGAGTGCTGTCCGTTGTCTAAGCCAAGACAAATTTGTTATCGTGATGTGTCACGGTAAAATGAAAACTAATAATGTGTACCGGCTTAAATTTCAATTTTAAATGTTCATCAATCGACCAAAACAAACTATTTACTATGAATGCCTTAGATCAATTAAATTGTACTCCAATTGCTACTAAGGCCGCCCTCACATGACTCACAAGACCGCCAAACTCACAATGAAGGTCTCAGAGTAACCATAATGTACACAAATCGAATCTGTGTCTAGCATCATGGGTTTCAGACGTTCGCTGAGCTCATTATGGATGCCTCGAATCAAACATATTGTACTAAAATTGATTCTATGTCCGCACTACAAAACTCAACTTACTATGAAGGCCTCAGAGTAAATCAAATCTATGACCGCCCACTCAAGGGACTCAGATGATCACTCATTTCACAATGAACACCTCAGGCTCAGAGTAATCAAATTGTACTCAAATTGAATCTGTGTCCACCTTCATGGGACTCAGATGATCGCTCGATTCACTATGAAAGCCTCAGAGTAACCGAATTGTACTCAAATCAAATTCATGTCCACCCACATGGGACATAGACGATCACTCATTTAACTATGAGCACCTTCTTCTTCTTCTTATTGGCATTACATCCCCACACTGGGACAGAGCCGCCTCGCAGCTTAGTGTTCATTAAGCACTTCCACAGTTATTAACTGCGAGGTTTCTAGGCCAGGTTACCATTTTTGCATTCGTATATCATGAGGCTAACACGATGATACTTTTATGCCCAGGGAAGTCGATACAATTTCCAATCGAAAAATTGCCTAGACCGGCACCGGGAATCGAACCCAGCCACCCTCAGCATGGTCTTGCTTTGTAGCCGCGCGTCTTACCGCACGGCTAAGGAGAGCCCCATGAGCAACTATGAGCACCTAGTAACCTAGCAACCGAGTAACCAAACTGTTATCAAATCTAATCAGAATCATGCCCTCATGGGGCTCTAGCGAGGGCTCAAGACACTATGAACGTCTCAAGGCAACAGTTTTGAACTCAAACTCATGATGTATCCGCCCTCATGGGGCTCTGGCGAGCGCTCAATTCTCTATAAACGTCTCAGAGTAACAATCTTGTTCTCAAATTCATGTTGTTTTCCCCCCTTATGGGACTCTGGCGAGCGCTCAATTCACTATGAACGTCTCAGTGCAACAGATTTAGACTCAAACTTATGCTGTGTTCGCCCTCATGGGACTCTGATAAGCGATTAAGTCACTATGAACGAACCAGAGTAACAATGCTGTGTCCGCCCTTATGGGACTCTGGGGGCACTCAATTAAATAACAAATTTCAAAACGACTTATCTGGTTTTGTAAACAAAGATTCAAACGTCGATTTGACGAATCGAATGGCACTCCCACGCAAACCAACACCATAACAGGTATCCGAAGCCTTCACTTACGTGTAGATGGTAATGCTTATCGACGTTTGGGTCTTTATTTACAAAAGCAGATAAGTCGTTATGGAAATTAGGTATTGAATTCACTATGAACGTCTCAGAGTAACAATTTTGTACTTAAATTCATGATGTGTCCGCTCTCATGGGACTCTGGCGAGCGCTCAAGTCACTATGAACGTCTCAGTGCAACATATTTAGACTCAAACTCGTGCTGTGTTTGCCATCATAGGGCTCTAGCAAGCGCTCAAGTCACTATGAACGCCGCGCCCACGCAAGGTATCCAGTAGACTCGCCCAGGAAACAAAAAAGTTTCCAATTCCACGCCCCCTTGGATTGTGTCTTATGGTGAGAATATCAATCCTCAAATTTCAGCTCAATCGCTTGTAGCATAAGCTGCGCATTTGATTAGATGTTTTATGGGGTTTTGAGTCAAAATTTATAGGAAAATACACCTACGACATTCGACATTCGATTTGGAAATTGGTTCTGATCGCTCGATTGTTGGTATGTTACAGAACAATTTCACAGAACATTGTACGATGATTAAATGAACTTTGCTATTTTTGAATATTTAATATAAAATGTTGGGTACTTAATCTGCCCATGATTTTATAGTTGATATTTGGAATTACTTGAAGACAAATGTCGCAAATCTTAAACAATTTACCCGTAAAAACTTAAATGAGGTTTGAGACATGCAACTTATCGATGTTACAACGATTGAATTACCGTAGTAAATGCGAAAGTAAGTTAAATTAGCTGAAATTTTGAAAGTTTATTACGTCAATCATGATATCATGGGCAGTACTGTTCACTTTTTACATGTAATTGAATTTAAGAAAGATTTATTGAGTCGAGCCAGCCTAGGGCTGAATGTCTTCTTAATAAAGATACAAAAATAAAGAAACAAAAAAGGTTTTGTTTTCTTGTTAATAGATTTGTTGATTTTAAATTAACATTTCCAAAAGCAATATGATGAAATATGGTTATTATACACGGATCGATCAAACAACCTAAATTTTGAGTTGTTTTAGTTGTCTCATTCCACCCGATGATATCAGAAACAGAAAAAGTAAACCACCTAACGATAGCAGTTCGATGAGGAATTAAAAATTGGGTTGAAAAGGTTTATCTCAAACTTAGGTTTTTTGAACCTATTCAAACCTTTCGTTAGGTGGAAACAACTTAGAATTCAGATACTTTTCTACACATGATCGAACGCAAAATCAAATACTAAAATCAAATACTAAAGCTCAGGCTGACCCATTCGACAAAAATTTGGCTTTCCCCAGCAACGATAGGGAATTAACTTAATTTAGGGAATGAACTTAATTTTGACTTGTTTGAACTTCATTTTGGGTAGATGAATTTAACCATGTGGCAATGAGAATTATCTTAGGGGGGTCTACCCATGTATACCACGATGGAAATTGTGTTTTTTTTTTCGAAAGACATGTAGAAAATATATACATGCTTGCTTGTACTGAATGTATCCGCATAACAATTTCATTGAAAATTTTCATAACTTTTTTAATCAAAGATAAATTATTTTTAGTTCAATGGCTTATGTCTCTACTCATAACTAGAGCAATCCACATTTTTTTTGGAGATTTTGACCCCCTCCTCCTATGTTCTCAACGTATTTTTTCTTGAACAACCGTACTATCACACTTCACATATTTTTGGTAGTTTTCAACCAAGTGAAAATGTTTTAATGCCAATTCAGGATTCTGTTACCATTGGTTCCACGATGTATGATTAAACTTTCAACTTTTGTATCTTCAAGTCCAGAAAACCTTTTAATATTCAATTAGAGGCAAAATTCTTTTCAAATATGATTTTCCCAACTATAAGAGGTTTCTACGAAATCGCAAAGTCCTGCTGCTAATAGCTGAGGTCTTTACAATATCACTTTTTTTCTAAATTTTATCCGGGTTTCTAACAATCTACTTCTATTTATTGTGGATTAAAACTATGAGACGGTTAGTAAATGTTATTAAAAAGTAGTGTACGATTGCTGAAATAAGAAATAAATTTTAGGTTTATTAAAATAAGAGAATTGATCTCACATCGGCACTGTGACCACCCCCAAGGATTCAAACGAGCGCTCATTCTACTATCGCCTTAAAGAAACATAATTGAACTCAAAATAATACTGTGCCCGCCCTCATGGACTCAGACGAGCACTCAATCCACTATCATCACATAAGTGCAACCAAATTGAACTCATATCGACACTGCGCCCGCCCTCGTTGACTCAGACGAGCGCTCAATCCACTATTATCACATAAGCGTAAACAAATTGAACACACATCGACACTGCGACCGCCCCCAAGGATACAAACGAGCGCTCATTCTACCATCTTCTAAGAGAAACCGCATTGAACTCAAAATGCTACTGTGCCCGCCCTCAAGGACTCAGACGAGCAGTACAACCAAATTGATCTCATATCGACACTGCGACCGCCCCAAGGATTCAAACGAGCGCTCAATCTACTATCTTCTTAGAGAAACCATATTGAACTCAAAATGCTACTGTGCCCGCGACTAAAATAAATACTTCCCCTAAACATTTGGAAAATTCCCATAAAAAATGGAAAATTGCCAATAAATAAATCAGGGTATGAGCAATAAATAAATATAAAACTTCCACAAATAAAACAAAATTTCCATAAACAAATAAAAAATTTCCACAAAACAAAAATAAATAAGCACTTTTAAAAGCAAAAATTGCAATTATAAAAGAAGAATTTTCCATAAAAAAATTAAATGTTCCACGAAAAAAAAATACAAAATTTCCATAAATAAATCAATATTAGCAATAAAAAATAACAAAATTTTCCACAAAATAAATATATTTTTTCCATAACAAAATAAAATTTTTCCACGAAATGATCAATAAAAAGCAATAAAAAAAATAAGAAAATTTCCATAAAGAAATATAAAAAAGCAATCAAACTGTGCTTTTTTTCCATAGATGACCCCTTCTTTAAAAGCGTTTAAAGTTCATGTAAAATTTCATCAGCTTTATTGCTTTCTTGTATTTTTTAATGGAAATTTTCTTATTTTTTTATTGCTCTTTATTGATTATTTTGTGGAAATTTTTTATTTTTATGGAAAAAATATTTATTTTGCGGAAAATTTTGTAATTATATATTGCTCATAATGATTTACTTATGGAAATTTTGTATATTTTTCGTGGAACATTTTTGTTTCTTTATGGAAAATTTTTCTTTTATAATTGATATTTTTGCTTTTAAAAGTGCTTATTTATTTTTGTTTTGTGGAAAGTTCTTCATAGTTTATGGAAATTTTGATTTATTTGTGGAAATTTTATAATTATTTATTGCTCATACCCTGATTTTTTTATTGGCAATTTCCTAATTGTTTATGGAAAATTTCTAATTTTAAATGGAAAATTTATTTAGCTGCCCTGTGCCCGCTCTCATGGACTCAGACGAGCGCTCAATTCATTATAATCACATAAGTGCAACCAAATGAAAGTCATATCGACACAGCGCCCGCCCTCATGGACTTAGACGAGCGCTCAATCCACTATTACCACATAAGTACAACCAAATTGATCTCATATCGACACTGCAACCGCCCCCAAGGATTCAAAACGAGCGCTCATTCTGCTATCGCCTTAGATGAACCTAATTGAACTCAAAATGCCACTGTGCCCGCCCTCATGGACTCAGACGAGCGCTCAATCCACTATCATCATATGAGTGCAACCAAATTGAACTCATATCGATACTGCTTTTCCCAACTATAAGAGGTTTCTACGAAATCGCAAAGTCCTGCTGCTAATAGCTGAGGTCTTTACAATATCGCTTTTTTTTCTAAATTTTATCCTGGTTTCTAACAATCTACTTCTATTTATTGTGGATTAAAACTATGAGACGGTTAGTAAATGTTATTAAAAAGTAGTGTACGATTGCTGAAATAAGAAATAAATTTTAGGTTTATTAAAATAAATGAATTGATCTCACATCGGCACTGTGACCACCCCCATAGATTCAAACGAGCGCTCATTCTACTTTCGCCTTAGAGAAACATAATTGAACTCAAAATGCTACTGTGCCCGCCCTCATGGACTCAGACGAGCGCTCAATCCACTATCATCGCATGAGTGCAACCAAATTGAACTTATATCGACACTGCGACCGCCCCAAGGATTCAAACGTGCGCTCATTTTACTATCACGTTAGAGAAACCAAATAGAACTCAAAATGCTACTGTGCCCGCCTTCATGGACTCAGACGAGCGCTCAATCCACTATCATCACATAAGTGCAACCAAATTGAACTCATATCGATACTTCGCCCGCCCTCATTGACTGAGACGAGCGCTCAATCCACTATCATCACATGAGTGCAACCAAATTGAAGTCATATCGACACAGCGCCCACCCTCATGGGCTCAGACGAGCACTCAATCCAATATCATCACATAAGTGCAACCAAATTGAACTCATATCGATACTGCGCCCGCACTCATTGACTCAGACGAGCGCTCAATCCACTATCATCACATGAGTGCAACCAAATTGATCTCATATCGACACTGGGCCTGCCTCCATTGACTCAGACCTGCGCTCAATCCACTATCAACACATAAGTTTACCCCATTTTTCTCATATCGACACTGCGACCGCCCCTATTGATTCAAACGAGCGCTCATTCAACTATCTCCATGAAGAAACATAATTGAACTCAAAATGCTACTGTGCCCGCCCTCATGAACTCAGACGAGCGCTCATCCACTATCATCACATGAGTGCAACCAAATTGAACTTATATCGACACTGCGACCGCCCCCAAGGATACAAACGAGCGCTCATTCTACCATCATCACATAGAGAAACCAAATTGAACTCATATTGATACTGCGCCCGCCCTCATTGACTCGAACAAGCGCTCAATCCACTATCATCACATAAGTGCAACCAAATTGAAGTCATATCGACACAGCGCCCACCCACATTGACTCAAACGATCGCTCAATCCACTATCCCCACATAAGTACAACCAAATTGAACTCATATCGACACAGCGCCCACCCTCATTGACTCCAGACGAGCGCTCAATCCACTATCATCACATAAGTGCAACCAAATTGAACTCATATCGATACTGCGCCCGCCCTCATTGACTCAGACGAGCGCTCAATCCACTATCATCACATAAGTGCAACCAAAGGTAGCCGGGTTAGGGAGCGTCAAGGTGGGATGGTCGGTATGCCCTGTGCGCATATACGAGCAAACCGAAGTTTGCTTCAAGTGCCTGGAACCGGGGCACAAGCAATGGGACTGCAAAGGCCCTGACAGAAGCAATCTCTGCCGACGCTGCGGATTGGAGGGACATAAGGCACAATGCTGCACGAACCCTCCCAATTGTTTGATTTGTTCCAGCAAAGCTGTGAACAGCAAGCACCCCATGGGAGGCTCGATGTGCCCGGCGTTTAAGCGTGCTGCAAAATCAAAGTGCAGGTAAAGCAGCTGGCTTGCTCGGCTTCGCCCGAGTGTTTGGTGTGCGCAGGTTTAGAGGAAACGGCGGAACACGTGTTGTTCGTGTGCTCACGTTTTCGCGCAATGCGTGATCACATGCTTGCCACATGTGGTCTGGAAACTACCCCGGACAACATAGTTCGGAGGATGTGTATAGATGAAGTTGGCTGGAACGCCGTTTTATCGGCTATCGCCCAAATCGTCTCGGAGCTACACAGAAGGTGGCGCGTGGACTCAAGGATGGCTAGTTCAGGCGCAAATAAGAGGTGGTCCAAGGGTTCGGAGTCGGCTTCATGGGTCATACCGGTGGTCATGCCCTGTGGTCGAACTCGATCCTTTCATCGAACAAGTGGCCGCGCGAAGAACAACATAGTATCGTCACTTTCCCGGCGTCGGTCAACCGGGCGGGTTACGAGCCCGAGGACGGAAAGGGGTGCTCGTCAAGGCTGGGGCAGGCGTAGGACCTATCACAGAGAGGTCAATTTGGGGTGCACGCGGCATCATCATTCTTGATACCAGTCGTGCAGAGGGAAGCAGGCGCGAAGTCGACCCTGCCCACCTTCCGAGGACATAGGGCGCGGTAAGGCCACCTGGAAAGCCGGCAATACGCTGGCACGATACCATGGTGTTCTTCTGAAAAAGCAAGTCACGATGTTCGATGCTGCAAGGACACGCAGCTAACCTCGAGGGTGCGTTGTGCACTGGCCCCCCTCGGAAGCATTACTTTCTGGTTGTACCGAAGGGACTATGGGCTTGGCGGCAATGGAAACGGTTTAGCTGGTCGGGGATGCAGCCCTGCCTCCTCATTGGAGGTGGCCCCTAACCCAGCACCTCCTGGCCACCCCAGGATCCCTGTTGAGCAGATTCCCCCCCCATTGTCCAGGAAGAAAAAAAAAAAAAAAAAAAGGATTCAAACGAGCGCTCATTCTTCCATCTCCTTAGAGAAACCTAATTGAACTCGAAATGCTACTGTGCCCGTCCTCATGGACTCGGACGAGCCCTCAATCCACTATTAACACATAAGTGCAACCAAATTGAACTCATATCAATACTGCGCAAGCCCTTATTGACTCAGACGAGCGCTCAATCCACTATCATCACATGAGTGCAACCAAATTGAAGTCATATCGACACAGAGCCCACCCACATGGACTCAGACGAGCGCTCAATCCACTATCATCACATAAGTGCAACCAAATTGAAGTCTAATCGACACTGTTTCCACCCTCATTGACTCAGACGAGCGCTCAATCCACTATAATCACATAAGTGCAACCAAATTGAAGTCAAATCGACACAGCGCCCACCCTCATGGACTCAGACGAGCGCTAAATCCATTATCAACGCATAAGTGCAACCAAATTGAAGTCAAATCGACACTGCGCCCACCCTCATTGACTCAGACGAGCACTCAATCCCCAATCATCACATAAGTGCAACCAAATTGAACTCATATCGATACTGCGCAAGCCCTCATTGACTCAGACGAGCGCTCAATCCAAATGCTACTGTGCTCGCCCTCATGGACTCAGACGAGCGCTCAATCCACTATCATCACGTAAGTGCAACCAAATTGAACTCATATCGACACTGCGCCCGTACTCATTGACTCAAACGAGCGCTCAATCCACTGTCATCACATAAAGTGCAACCAAATTGAAGTCATATCGACACTGCGCCCGCCCTCATTGACTCAGACGAGCGCTCAATCCACTATCAACACATAAGTGCAACCAAATTGAACTCATATCGACACAGCGCCCACCCTCATTGATTCAGACGAGCGCTCAATCCACTATCATCACATAAGTGCAACCAAATTGAACTCATATCGACACTGCGCCCGCCCTCATTGACTCAAACGAGCGCTCAATCCACTGTCATCACATAAGTGCAACCAAATTGAACTGATATCAACACTGCGCCCGCCCTCATTGACTCAGACAAGCGCTCAATCCACTATCAACACATAAGTACAACCAAATTGAACTCATATCGATACTGCGCCCGCCCTCATTGACTCAGACGAGCACTCAATCCACTATCATCACATAAGTGCAACCAAATTGAAGTCTAATCGACACTGTTCCCACCCTCATTGACTCAGACGAGCGCTCAATCCACTATCATCACATAAGTGCAACCAAATTGAAGTCGAATCGACACAGCGCCCACGCTTATGGACTCAAACGAGTGCTCAATCCACTATCAACGCATAAGTGCAACCAAATTGAACTCATATCTACACTGCGCCCACCCTCATTGACTCAGACGAGCACTAAATCCCCAATCATCACATAAGTGCAACCAAATTGAACTCATATCGATACTGCGCAAGCCCTCATTGACTCAGAAATTGAACTCATATCGACACTGCGACCGCCCCCAAGGATTCAAACGAGCGCTCATTCTACTATCTCCTTAGAGAAACCTAATTGAACTCAAAATGCTACTGTGCCCGCCCTCATGGACTCGGACGAGCCCTCAATCCACTATCATCACATAAGTGCAACCAAATTGAAGTCTAATCGACACTGTTTCCACCCTCATTGACTCAGACGAGCGCTCAATCCACTATAATCACATATGTGCCACCAAATTGAAGTCATATCGACACTGCGCCCGCCCTCATTGACTCAGACGAGCGCTCAATCCACTATCATCACATAAGTGCAACCAAATTGAACTCATATCGACACTGCGCCCGCCCTCATTGACTCAGACGAGCACTCAATCCCCAATCATCACATAAGTGCAACCAAATAGAACTCATATCGATACTGCGCAAGCCCTCATTGACTCAGACGAGCGTTTAGTCCACTATCATCACATGAGTGCAATCAAATTGAAGTAATATCGACACAGCGCCCGCCCTCATTGACTCAGACGAGCGCTCATTCTACTATCTCCTTAGAGAAACCTAATTGATCTCAAAATGCTACCGTGCTCGCCCTCATGGACTCAGACGAGCGCTCAATCCACTATAATCACATAAGTGCAACCAAATTGAACTCATATCGACATTGCGCCCACCCTCATTGACTCATACGAGCGCTCAATCCACTATCATCACAAAAGTGCAACCAAATTGAAGTCATATCGACACAGCGCTCACCCTCATGGACTCAGACGAGCGCTCAATCCGCTATCATCACATAAGTGCAACCAAATTGAACTCATATCGACACTGCGACCGCCCCAAGGATTCAAACGTGCGCGCTCGTTTTACTATATCCTTAAAAGAAACCTAATTGAACTCAAAATGCTACTGTGACCGCCCTTATGGACTCAGACGAGCGCTTAATCCACTATCATCACATAAGAGAAACCAAATTGAACTCATATCAACACTGCGCCCGCCCCTCATTGACTCAGACGAGCGCTCAATCCACTATCATCACATAAGTGCAACCAAATAGAAGTCATATCGTTACTGCGCCCGCCCTCATTGACTCAGCCGAGCGCTCAATCCACTATCATCACACAAGTGCAACCAAATTGAACTCAAATCGACACAGCGTCCGCCCTCATTGATTCAGACGAGCGCTCAATCCACTATCATCACATAAGTGCAACCAAATAGAAGTCATATCGACACTGCGCCCGCCCCTCATTGACTCAGACGAGCGCTCAATCCACTATCATCACATAAGTGCAACCAAATTGAACTTAAATCGACACAGCGCCCACCCTCATTGATTCAGACGAGCGCTCAATCCACTATCATCACATAAGTGCAACCAAATTGAACTCAAATCGACACAGCGCCCGCCCTCATTGATTCAGACGAGCGCTCAATCCACTATCATCACATAAGTGCAACCAAATTGAAGTCATATCGACACTGCGCCCGCCCTCATTGACTCAGACGAGTGCTCAATCCACTATCATCACATAAGAGAAACCAAATTGAACTCATATCAACACTGCGCCCGCCCTCATTGACTCAGACGAGCGCTCAATCCACTATCAACACATAAGTGCAACCAAATTGAACTCATATCGACACTGCGCCCGCCCTCATTGACTCATACGAGCACTCAATCCACTATCAACACATAAGTGCAACCAAATTGAACTCATATCGATACTGCGCCCGCCCTCATTGACTCAGACGAGCGCTCAATCCACTATCATCACATAAGTGCAACCAAATTGAACTCATATCGACACTGCGCTCGCCCTTATTGACTCAGACGAGCGCTCAATCCACTATCATCACATAAGTGCAACCAAATTGAACTCATATCGATACTGCGCCCGCCCTCATGGACTCAGACGAGCGCTCAATCCACTATCATTACATAAGTGCAACCAAATTGAACTCATATCGATACTGCACCCGCTCTCATTGACTCAGACAAGCGCTCAATCCACTATCATCACATAAGTGCAACCAAATTGAACTCATATCGATACTGTGCCCACCCTCATTGACTCAGACGAACGCTCAATCCACTATCATCACATAAGTGCAACCAAATTGAACTCATATCGACACTGCGACCGCCCCCAAGGATTACAACTAGCGCTCATTCTATAACCTCATTAGAGAAACCTAATTGAATTCAGAATGCTACTGCGCCCACCCTCATGGACTCAGACGAGCGCTCAATCCACTATCATCACATAAGTGCAACCAAATTGAACTCATATCGACAATGCGCCCGTCATCATGGACACAGACGAGCGCTCAACCCACTATCATCACATGAGAGCAACCAAATTGATCTCATATCGACACTGCGACCGCCCCCAAGGATTAAAACGAGCGCTCATTCTATAGTCTCATTAGAGAAACCTAATTGAACTCAGAATGCTACTGCGCCCACTCTCATGGACTCAGACGAGCGCTCAATCCACTATCATCACATAAGTACAACCAAATGAAACTTATATCGACACTGTGCCCGCTCTTAAGGACTCAGACGAGCGCTCTCGCCACTATCATCACTTAACTGCAATCAAATTGAACCCATTTCAACACTGCGACCACCCTCACGGACTCAAACGAGCGCTCAATTCACTATCATCACATGAGTTCAACCATATTGAACTCATATCGACACTGTGCCCGTCCTCAGACGAGCGCTCATTCTACTATCTCATTAGAGCAACCAAATTGAGCTCAGAATGCTACTGCGCCCACCCTCATGGACTCAGACGAGCGCTCAATCCACTATCATCACATAAGTGCTACCATTTTGAACTCATATCGACACTGCGCTCGTCCTCATGGACTCAGACGAGCGCTCATTCTACTATCGCGTTGAAGCAACCGAATTGAACTCAAAATGATACTGCGACCGCCCTCATGGAATCCGACGAGCGCTCAATCCAAAAGATTAAACGAACGCGTCCGGAAGCATTCCCGATGCTTTCTGGATGTTTCCTCTTGTGGTTTGTAAACAAAATCTTCCGGATGCATTTTTTGCTGATTCTCGCATCCCGGAACAAACATTTCGCTTGGTTCCCGTATTGGAACAGCCTCTGAATGCTGAGGATCATTCATTCGAAGCGAACCATTATGAAACGAACGCGTCCGGAAGCATTCCCGCTGCTTTCCGGATGTTTCCCCCCTAATTTCTAAACAAAATCTTCCGGATGCATTTTTCGCTGAATCTCGCAGCCCGGAACATACAGATCGCATGGTTTCCGCATTGGAATGGCCTCTGAATGCTGGGGATTGTTGATTCGAAGCGTACCATCATGAAACGAACGCGTCCGGAAGCATTCCCGCTGCTTTCCGGATGTTTCCCCTCAGATTTATAAACAAAATCTGCCTGCTGCATTTTTCGCTGATTCTCGCATCCCGGAACATACAAATCGCATGGTTCCTGCATTGGAATGGCCTCTGAATGCTGGGGATTGTTGATTCGAAGCGTACCATCATGAAACGAACGCGTCCGGAAGCATTCCTGCTGCTTTCCGGATGTTTCCTAATTTCTAAACAAAATCTTCCGGATGCATTTTTCGCTGAATCTCGAAGCCCGGAACATACAAATCGCATGGTTCCTGCATTGAATGGCCTCTGAATGCTGGGGATTGTTGATTCCAAGCGTACTCTCATGAAACGAATGCGTCCGGAAGCATTCCCGCTGCTTTCCGGTTGTTTCCCCTGTATTTTCTAAACAAAATCTTCCGGATGCATTTTTCGCTGATTCTCGCATCCCGGAACAAACATTTCGCTTGGTTCCCGTATTGGAACAGCCTCTGAATGCTGGGGATTGTTGATTCGAAGCGTACCATCATGAAACGAACGCGTCCGGAAGCATTCCCGCTGCTTTCCGGATGTTTCCCCCGTAATTTGTAAACAAAATCTTCCGGATGCATTTTTCGATCAATCTCGAAGCCAGGAACATAAAGATCGCATGGTTGCAGCATTGGAATGGCGTCTGAATGCTGGGGATTGTTGATTCGAAGCGTACCATCATGAAACGAACGCGTCCGGAAGCATTCCCGCTGCTTTCCGGATGTTTCTGTAATTTGTAAACAAAATCTTCCGG
Source organism: Armigeres subalbatus (assembly GCF_024139115.2). Classification (NCBI taxonomy): domain Eukaryota; kingdom Metazoa; phylum Arthropoda; class Insecta; order Diptera; family Culicidae; genus Armigeres; species Armigeres subalbatus. The sequence goes on from NW_026942372.1 coordinate 79,244, forward strand.
ATGCATTTTCGCTGAATCTCGCAGCCCTGAACATACAGATCGCATGGTTCCTGCATTGGACTGGCCTCTGAATGCTGGGGATTGTTGATTCGAAGCGTACCATCATGAAACGAACGCGTCCGGAAGCATTCCTGCTGCTTTCCGGATGTTTCCGTAATTTGTAAACAAAATCTTCCGGATGCATTTTCGGTGAATCTCGCAGCCCGGAACATACAGATCGCATGGTTCCCGCATTGGAATGGCCTCTGAATGCTGGGGATTGTTGATTCGAAGCGTCGCATCATGGAACGAACGCGTCCGGAAGCATTCCCGCTGCTTTCCGGATGTTTCCCCCTGTGATTTGTAAACAAAATCTTCCGGATGCATTTTTCGCTGAATCTCGCAGCCCGGAACATACAGATCGCATGGTTCCCGCATTGGAATGGCCTCTGAATGCTGGGGATTGTTGATTCGAAGCGTACCATCATGAAACGAACGCGTCCGGAAGCATTCCCGCTGCTTTCCGGATGTTTCCCCTGTAATTTGTAAACAAAATCTTCCGGATGCATTTTTCGCTGAATCTCGCAGCCCGGAACATACAGATCGCATGGTTCCCGCATTGGAATGGCCTCTGAATGCTGGGGATTGTTGATTCGAAGCGTACCATCATGAAACGAACGCGTCCGGAAGCATTCCCGCTGCTTTCCGGATGTTTCACCCTGTGATGTGTAAACAAAATCTTCCGGATGCATTTTCGCTGAATCTCGCAGCCCGGAACATACAGATCGCATGGTTCCCGCATTGGAATGGCCTCTGAATGCTGGGGATTGTTGATTCGAAGCGTACCATCATGAAACGAACGCGTCCGGAAGCATTCCCGCTGCTTTCCGGATGTTTCCCCCTAATTTCTAAACAAAATCTTTCGGATGCATTTTTCGCTGATTCTCGCATCCCGGAACAAACATTTCGCTTGGTTCCCGTATTGGAACAGCCTCTGAATGCTGGGGATTGTTGATTCGAAGCGTACCATCATGAAACGAACGCGTCCGGAAGCATTCCCGCTGCTTTCCGGATGTTTCCGTAATTTGTAAACAAAATCTTCCGGATGCATTTTTCGCTGAATCTCGCAGCCCGGAACATACAGATCGCATGGTTCCCGCATTGGACTGGCCTCCGCACGCTTGGGATTCTTGCATCGAAGCGTACCATCATGAAACGAACGCGCCCGGAAACATTCCTGCTGCTTTCTGGATGTTTCCGTAATTTGTAAACAACATCTTCCGGATCCATTTTTCGCTGAATCCCGCAGCGCGGAACATGCAGATAGCATGGTTCCCGCATTGGCCTGGCCTCTGAATGCTGGGGATTGTTGATTCGGAGCGCACCATCATGAAACGAACGCGTCCGGAAGCATTCCCGCTGCTTTCCGGATGTTTCCCCTGTGATTTGTAAACAAAATCTTCCGGATGCATTTTTCGCTGAATCTCGCAGCCCGGAACATACAGATCGCATGTTTCCTGCATTGGAATGGCCTCTGAATGCTGGGGATTGTTGATTCCAAGCGTACCATCATGAAACGAATGCGTCCGGAAGCATTCCTGCTGCTTTCTGGATGTTTCCTCCTGTGATTTGTAAACAAAATCTTCCGGATGCATTTTTGCTGATTCTCGCATCCCGGAACAAACATTTCGCTTGGTTCCCACATTGGAATGGCCTCTGAATGCTGGGGATTGTTGATTCGAAGCGTACCATCATGGAACGAACGCGTCCGGAAGCATTCCCGCTGCTATCTGGATGTTTCCTCCTGTGATTTGTAAACAAAATCTTCCGGATGCATTTTTTGCTGATTCTCGCATCACGGAACAAACATTTCGCTTGGTTCCCGCATTGGAATGGCCTCTGAATGCTGGGGATTGTTGATTCGAAGCGTACCATCATGGAACGAACGCGTCCGGAAGCATTCTCGCTGCTTTCCGGCTGTTTCCCCCGTAATTTGTAAACAAAATCTTCCGGATGCATTTTTCGCTGATTCTCGCAGCCCGGAACATACAGATCGCATGGTTCCTGCATTGGAATGGCCTCTGAATGCGGGGGATTGTTGATTCCAAGCGTACCATCATGAAACGAACGCGGCCGGAATCATTCCTGCTGCTTTCCGGATGTTTCCCCTGTGATTTGTAAACAAAATCTTCCGGATGCATTTTGCTGATTCTCGCATCCCGGAACAAACATTTCGCTTGGTTCCCGCATTGGAATGGCCTCTGAATGCTGGGGATTGTTGATTCGAAGCGTACCATCATGAAACGAACGCGTCCGGAAGCATTCCTGCTGCTTTCCGGATGTTTCCCCCTGTGATTTGTAAACAAAATATTCCGGATGCATTTTTGCTGATTCTCGCATCTCGGAACAAACATTTCGCATGGTTTCCGTGTTGGAACAGCCTCTGAATGCTGGGGATTATTGATACGAAACGTACCATTATGAAACGAACGCGTCCGGAAGCATTCCGCTGCTTTCCGGATGTTTCCCCCGTAATTTGTAAACAAAATCTTCCGGATGCATTTTTCGCTGATTCTCGCAGCTCAGAACATAGGTATAGGAGATCCTGCAAAGGGTTATCCTGTAGCGGACATTTTTTTTAAATCTACAGGGGCGCAAAAAGTTAGAGGAATACGTGTATAGGAAGGCGGAGATCCTGCAGAGGACATATTTCAAAATCTATGGGGGCGCAAAATAGAGGAATTCGTATAGGAGGGCGGAGATCTTACAGAGGACATATTTCTAAATCCAAGGGGGCGCAAAAAAGTTAAAATAATATGTTTTAGGGGAGCGGAAATCCTCCAGAGAACCATTTTTTTTAATCTACAGGGGCGCAAATAAGTTAGAGGAATTCATATAGGATGGCGGAGATCCTACAGAGGACATATTTCTAAATCCATGGGGGCGCAATTTTTTTTAATAATACGTTCTAGGGGAGCGGAAATCCCGTAGAGGACATATTTTGAAATCTAAGGGGGCGTAAAAAAGTTAGAGGAATACATATAGGAGGGCGGAGATCCTGCAGAGGGGGCGCAAAATGGAAGAATTCGTATAGGAGGGCGGAGATCCTACAGAGGACATATTTCTAAATCCACGGGAGCGCAAAAAAGTTTGAATAATACGTTCTATGGGAGCGAAAATCCCGTAGAGGACATATTTTGAAATCTACGGGGACGCAAAAAAGTTGAAGAAATTCGTATAGGAGGGCGGAGATCCTGCAGAGGACATATTTTCATATCCAAGGGGGCGCAAAAAAGTTCCAATAATGCGTTCTAGGGGGCGGAAATCCCGAAGCGGACAATTTTCTTAAAATCTACAGGGCGCAAGGGCGCAAAAAGTAAAAGGAATACATATAGGAGGGCGGAGATCCAGCAGAGGGCATATTTCTAAATTAATGAGGGCGCAATAATGTTCGAATAATACGTTCTAGGGGGCGGAAATCCCGAAGCGGACAATTTTTTTTAATCTACAGGGGCGCAAAAAAATTTAGAGGAACACGTATAGGAGGGCGGAGATCCAGCAGAGGACATATTTCTAAATCTTCGGGGGCGCAAACAGTTCGAATAACGTTTTAGGGGAGCGGAAATCCCGTAGAGGACATATTTTGAAATCTACGGGGGCGCAAAAAAGTTCGAATAATACGTTCTAGGGGCGGAAATCCCGAAGCTGACAATTTTTTTAAAATCTACAGGGAGCAAAAAAAGTAAGAGGAATACATATAGGAGGGCAGAGATCATGCAGAGGACATATTTCTAATTCTACGGGGGCGCAAAAAAGTTTGAATAATACGTTCTCGGGGGCGGAAATCCCGAAGCGGACAATTTTTTTTAATTCTACCAGGGCGCAAAAAAAAAGTTAGAGGAACACTTATATGAGGGTGGAGATCCTGCAGAGGACATATTTCTAAATCTACGGGGGCGCAAACAGTTCGAATAATACGTATTAGGAGAGCGGAAATCCCGTGGAGGACATATTTTGATATCTTAGGGGGCGCAAAAAAGTTAGAGGAATACGTATAGGAGGGCGGAGATCTTGCAGAGGACATATTTCTAAATCCACGGGGGCGCAAAAAAGTTTGAATAATACGTTATAGGGGAGCGAAAATCCCGTAGAGGACATATTGCTAAATCTACGGGGCGCAAAAAGTTGAAGAAATTCGTATAGGAGGGCGAAGATCCTGCAGAGGACATATTTTCATATCCGCGGGGCGCAAAAAGTTCGAATAATACGTTCTAGGGGCGGAAATCCCGAAGCCTAAAATTTTCTTAAAATCTACAGGGCGCAAAAAGTAAGAGGAATACATATAGGAGGGCGGAGATCCAGCAGAGGGCATATTTCTAAATTAATGAGGGCGCAATAATGTTCGAATAATACGTTTTATGGGGAGGAAATCCCGAAGCGGACATTTTTTTTAATCTACAGGGGCGCAAAAAAAAGTTAAAGGAACACGTATAGGAAAGCGGAGACCCAGCAGAGGACATATTTCTAAATCTACGGGGGCGCAAACAGTTCGAATAATACGTTTGAGGGGAGCGGAAATCCTGAAGCTGACATTTTTGAAATCTACGGGGCACAAAAGTTCGAATAATACGTTCTAGGAGCGGAAATCCCGAAGCTGACATTTTTTTAAAAATCTACAGGGAGCAAAAAAGTAAGAGGAATACATATAGGAGGGCAGAGATCATGCAGAGGACATATTTCTAATTCTACGGGGGCGCAAAAAAGTTTGAATAATACGTTCTCGGGGGCGGAAATCCCGAAGCGGACAATTTTTTTTAATTCTACCAGGGCGCAAAAAAAAAGTTAGAGGAACACTTATATGAGGGTGGAGATCCTGCAGAGGACATATTTCTAAATCTACGGGGGCGCAAACAGTTCGAATAATACGTATTAGGAGAGCGGAAATCCCGTGGAGGACATATTTTGATATCTTAGGGGGCGCAAAAAAGTTAGAGGAATACGTATAGGAGGGCGGAGATCTTGCAGAGGACATATTTTTAAATCACGGGGCGCAAAAAAGTTTGAATAATACGTTCTAGGGGAGCGAAAATCCTGTAGAGGACATATTGCTAAATCTACGGGGCGCAAAAAGTTGAAGAAATTCGTATAGGAGGGCGGAGATCCTGCAGAGGACATATTTTCATATCGCGGGGCGCAAAAAGTTCGAATAATACGTTCTAGGGGGCGGAACCTGAAGCCTAAAATTTTCTTAAAATCCACAGGGCGCAAAAAAGTAAGAGGAATACATATAGGAGGGCGGAGATCCAGCAGAGGGCATATTTCTAAATTAATGAGGGCGCAATAATGTTCGAATAATACGTTTTATGGGGAGGAAATCCCGAAGCGGACATTTTTTTTAATCTACAGGGGCGCAAAAAAAAAGTTAAAGGAACACGTATAGGAAAGCGGAGACCCAGCAGAGGACATATTTCTAAATCTACGGGGGCGCAAACAGTTCGAATACATTATACGTTTTAGGGGAGCGGAAATCCCGTAGAGGACATATTTTGAAATCTACGGGGGCGCAAAAAAGTTCGAATAATACGTTCTAGGGGCGGAAATCCCGAAGCTGACATTTTTTTTAAATCTACAGGGAGCAAAAAAGTAAGAGGAATACATATAGGAGGGCAGAGAGGGCAGGGGTGGCGCGGTCATTAAAATGTGAACAATACGGAAATCGGAAGCGGAATTTTTCTTTTTAAATCATCAGTTGCGCAAAAAAAGTTAGAGGAATACGTATCGGAGTTCGGAGGACATATTTCTAAATCTATGGGGGCTTGAAAAGTTCGAAAATTACGTTCTAGGGGAGCGGAAATCCCGTAGAGGACATATTTTGAAATCTTAGGGGGCGCAAATAAATTAGAGGAATACGTATAGGAGGGCGGAGATCCTGCAGAGGACATATTTATAAATCCACGGGGGCGCAAAAAAGTTTGGATAATACGTTTTAGGGAAGCGGAAATCCCGCAGAGGACATTTTTTTAATCTACAGGGCGCAAAAAAAGTTAGATGAATACCTCCATATATGAGGGCGGAGATCACACAGAGGACATCTTTCTAAATCCACGGGGCGCAAAAAGTTTGAATAATACGTTCTAGGGTAGTGGAAATCTCGTAGAGGACATATTTTGAAATCTACGGGGGCGCAAAAAAAGTTGAAGAAATTCGTATAGGAGGGCGGAGATCCTGCAGAGGACATATGTTCGTATCGCCGGGGGCGCAAAGAAGTTCGAATAACACGTTCTAGGGGTCGGAAAGCCCGAAGGGGAAAATTTTCTTAAAATCCACAGGGCGCAAGGGCGCAAAAAAGTTAGATGAATACATATAGGAGGGCGGAGATCCAGCAGAGGGCATATTTCTAAATTAATGAGGGCGCAATAATGTTCGAATAATACGTTTTATGGGGAGGAAATCCTGAAGCGGACATTTTTTTTAATCTACAGGGCGCAAAAAAGTTAAAGGAACACGTATAGGAAAGCGGAGACCCAGCAGAGGACATATTTCTAAATCTACGGGGGCGCAAACAGTTCGAATAATACGTTTTAGGGGAGCGGAAATCCTGTAGAGGACATATTTTGAAATCTACGGGGCGCAAAAAGTTCGAATAATACGTTCTAGGGGCGGAAATCCTGAAGCTGACATTTTTTAAAATCTACAGGGAGCAAAAAATGTAAGAGGAATACATATAGGAGGGCAGAGATCATGCAGAGGACATATTTCTAATTCTACGGGGCGCAAAAAGTTTGAATAATACGTTCTCGGGGCGGAAATCCTGAAGCGGACAATTTTTAATTCTACCAGGGCGCAAAAAAAAGTTAGAGGAACACTTATATGAGGGTGGAGATCCTGCAGAGGACATATTTCTAAATCTACGGGGGCGCAAACAGTTCGAATAATACGTATTAGGAGAGCGGAAATCCCGTGGAGGACATATTTTGATATCTTAGGGGGCGCAAAAAAGTTAGAGGAATACGTATAGGAGGGCGGAGATCTTGCAGAGGACATATTTCTAAATCCACGGGGGCGCAAAAAAGTTTGAATAATACGTTCTAGGGGAGCGAAAATCCCGTAGAGGACATATTGCTAAATCTACGGGGGCGCAAAAAAGTTGAAGAAATTCGTATAGGAGGGCGGAGATCCTGCAGAGGACATATTTTCATATGATACTCGCGACCGCCCCTCATGGAATCCGACGATGCCTAACCAAAAAGATCAAACGAACGCGTCCGGAAGCATTCCTGATGCTTTCGGATGTTTCCTCTTGTGGTTTGTAAACAAATATTCCGGATGCATTTTTGCTGATTCTCGCATCCTGGAACAAACATTTCGCTTGGTTTTCATTAAACAGCCTCTGAATGCTGAGGACTGAACGACAGCGAACCATTATGAACGAACGCGTCCGGAAGCATTCCTGCTAAGTTTCGGATGTTTCTCATCAAACAACAACATCTTCCGGATGCATTTTTCGCCGAATCTCAGCCGGAACATACAGATCGTATGGTTTCCGCATTGAATGGCCTCAACGCATGGATTGGATTCGAAAGCGTACCATCATGAAACGAACGCGTCCGGAAGCATTCCCGCTGCTTTCCGGATGTTTCCGCAATTTGTAAACAAAATCTTCCGATGCATTTTTCGCTGAATTTCGCAACCCAAACATACAAATCGCATGGTTCCCTGCATTGAATGCTTCTGAATGCTGGGGATTGTTGATTCGAAGCGTACCATCATGAAAACGAACGCGTCTCGGAAGCATTCCGCTGCTTTCCGGATGTTTCCTTAATTTGTAAACAAAATCTTCCGTTATGCATTTTCGGTTGAATGAGCATCCCGGAACATACAAATCGCATGGTTCTGCATTGGAAATGGCCTCTGAATGCTGGGGATTGTTGATTCGAAGCGTACCATCATGAAACGAAGCGTCCGGAAGCATTCCTGCAGCTTCTTCTGGATGTTCCACTTTCTAAACAAAATTTTCGGATGCATTTTTCGCTGAATCTCGCATCCGAACATACATTATCGATGGTTCCTGCATTGGAAAGCCTCTGAATGCTGGGGATGCGTTGATTCAAAGGTACTATCATGAAACGAAGCGTCTCCGGAAGCATTCCTGCTGCTTTCCGGATGTTTCTCAATTTCTAACAAAATCTTCCGGATGCATTTTCGCTGAATCTCGCACCGGAACTAAAGATCGCATGGTTCTGCATTGAACAGCCTTGAATGCTGGGGGATTGCTTGATCGAAGCGTACCATCATGAAACGAACGCGTCCGGAAGCATTCCTGCCGCTTTCCGGCTGTTTCCCTGCAATTTGTAAACAAAATCTTCCGGCATTTTTCGCTGAATCTCGCAGCCCGGAACTAAAGATCGCTATGGTTCCTGCATTGAAATGCCTGAATGCTGGGGATTGGTGATTCGAAGGTACCATCATGAAACGAACGCGTCTGAAGCATTCCTGCCAAGCTTCTCGGATGTTTCCTCCGTAAACAAAATCTTCCGGATGCATTTTCGCTGAATCTCGCAGGCCCTGAACATACAGATCGCATGGTTCCGCATTGTATGGTCTGAATGCTGGGATTGTTGATTCGAAGCGTACCATCATGAACGAACGCGTCCTCGGAAGCATTCCTCGCTGCTTTCCGGATGTTTCTGCTAATTGTAAACAAAATCTTCCGATGCATTTTCGGTGAATCTAGCTCGGAACATCAGATCGCATGGTTCCTGCATTGGAATGGCCTCTGAATGCTGGGGATTGTTGATTCCAAGCGTACCATCATGGAACGAATCGCGTCCGGAAGCATTCCGCTGCTTTCCGGATGTTTCCTTGAGTAAACAAAATCTTCCGATGCATTTTCGCTGAATCTCGCAGCCCGGAACATACAGATCGCATGGTTCCTCATTGGAATGGCCTCTGAATGCTGGGGATTGTTGATTCGAAGCGTACCATCATGAAACGAACGCGTCCCGGAAGCATTCCCGCTGCTTTCCGGATGTTTCCGTAATTTGTAAACAAAATCTTCGGATGCATTTTCGCTGAATCTCGCAGCCCGAACATACAGATCGCATGGTTCCTGCATTGAATGGCTCTGAATGCTGGGGATTGCCGATTCGAAGCGTACCATCATGAACGAATGCGTCCGGAAGCATTCTGCCGCTTCCGGATGATTCTCCCGTGTTTAAACAAAATCTTTCCGGATGCATTTTTCGCTGAATTCGCAGCCCGGAACATACAGATCGCATGCTTGGTTCCTGCATTGGAAATGGCCTCTGAATGCTCGGGGATTGTTGATTAGCGTACCATCATGAAAACGAACGCGTCCAAGCCACTTCGCTGCTTTCGATGTTTCCTGATTGTAAACGAAAATCTTCCGGCTTTTTCGCTGAATCTCGCAGCCTGGAAACATACAGATCGCATGGTTCCGCATTGAATGGCTCTGAATGCTGGGGATTGTTGATTCGAAGCGTACCATCATGGAACGAAGCGCGTCCGGAAGCATTCCTGCTGCTTTCCTGATGTTTCGTGATTTGTAAACAAATCTTCCGATGCATTTTCGCTGAACTCGCAGCCCAGGAACATACAGATCGTGCATGGTTCCCGCATTGAATGGCTCTGAATGCTGGGGGACTTCGAGCGTACCATCATGAAACGAACGCGTCCGGAAGTATCTGCTGCTTTCCGGATGTTTCCGAATTTCTAAACAAAATCTTCCGATGCATTTTTCGCTGATCTCGCACCTAACATTCAGTATTGGTTCCTGATATTGGAACATGCCTCTGAATGCTGGGGATTGTTGATTCGAAGCGTACCATCATGGAAACGAACGCGTCCGGAAGCATTCCTGCTGCTTTCCGGATGTTTCCTGAATTTGTAAACAAAATCTTCCGGATGCATTTTTCGCTGAATCTCCAGTTCGGAACATACAGATCGCATGGTTCCTGCATTGGAATGGCTCTGAATGCTGGGACGGTGCTGATTCAGCGTACCATCATGAACGAACGCGTCCGGAAGCATTCCCGCTGCTTCCGATGTTTCCAATTTGTAAACAAAATCTTCCGGACTTTTTCGCTGAATCTCGCAGCCCGAACATACAGATCGCATGGTTCCGCATTGATGGCCTCTGAATGCTGGGGATTGTTGATTCGAAGCGTACCATCATGAAACGAACGCGTCCGGAAGCATTCCTGCCAGCTTTCCGATGTTTCCCCGTGACGAAACAAAATCTTCCGGATGCATTTTTCGCTGAATCTCGCGCTGAAACATACAGATCGCATGTTCCTGCATTGAATGGCCTCTGAATGCTGGGGATTGTTGATTCCAAGCGTACCATCATGAAACGAACTGCGTCCGGAAGCATTCCTGCTGCTTTCGGATGTTTCTCCTGTAGATTTTGTAAACAAAACTTCGGATGCATTTTTGTCTGATCTCGCAGTCCTGAAACTAAGACGTATTCTGCTTCCGCATTGAATGGCTCTGAATGCCGGGATTGTTGATTCAAGGTCACATCATGAACGAACGGTCCGGAAGCATTCCCGCTGCTTTCGGATGATTTTCTTATTTAAAACAAAATCTTCCGGATGCATTTTTTGCTGATTCTCGCATCCTGAACAAACATTTCGTTATTCTACTGGAACATGGCCTCGAATGCGGGGGATTGTTGATCTGAAGCGTACCATCGCGAAAACGAACGCGTCCGAAGCATTCTGCTGCTTTTCCGGTGTTTCTCCGTAATTGTAAACAAATCTCCGGATGCATTTTTCGCTGAATCTCGCGCCCGGAACATACAGATCGGCAAATTTCCCGACATGGCCCCTGGAATGCTGGGGATTGTTGATTCAAGCGTACCATCATGGAAACGAACGCGCGTCTGGAAGCATTCCTGCTGCTTCGGATGCTTCTCTGTGATTGTAAACAAATTCACATTTCTTTCGATCCCGGAAACATTCGTTCTGCATTGATGTTCTATGCTGGAGGTCGAAGACCATCATGAACTCGAAGCATCCCATGCTTCCGATGTTCATAGCTGAACATACAGAGATCGCATGGTTCCTGCATTGGAATGGCTCTGGAATGCTGGGGATTGTTGATTCCAAGCGTACCATCATGAAACGAACGCGTCCGGAAGCATTCCTGCTGCTTTCCGGATACTTCGTGATTTGTAAACAAATATTCCGGATGCATTTTTGCTGATTCTCGCATCTCGGAACAAACATTTCGCATGGTTTCCAGTTAAACAGCCTGAATGCTGGGGGATTATTGATAATGAAAACGTACCATTATAAAACGAACGCGTCCGGAAGCATTCCTGCTGCTTTCCGGATGTTTCCGTAATTTGTAAACAAAATCTTCCGATGCATTTTTCGCTGATTCGCAGCTCAGAACATAGGTATAGGAGATCCTGCAAAGGGTTATCCTAGAAGTGACATTTTTTTTAAATCTACAGGGCGCAAAAGTTAGAGGAATACGTGTATAGGAAGGCAGAGATCCTGCAGAGGACATATTTCAAAATCTATGGGGGCGCAAAATAGAGGAATTGTATAGGAGGGCGGAGATCTTACAGAGGACATATTTCTAAATCCAAGGGGCGCAAAAAGTTAAAAATAATATGTTTTAGGGAGCGGAAATCCTCCAGAGAACCATTTTTTTTAATCTACAGGGCGCGCAAATAAGTTAGAGGAATCACATAGGATGAGTGATCCTACAGAGGACATATTTCAAATCCATGGGGCGCAATTTTTTTAATAATACGTTCTAGGGGATGCGAACCTGCAGAGGACATATTTTGAAATCTATAAAGCGTAAAAAGTTAGAGGAATACATGGCAGGGAAAGGAGATCCCAGAGAGGGGGGGCGCAAAATGAGCAATCTGTATAGGAGGGCGGAGATCCTACAGAGGACATATTTCTAAATCCACGGGAGCGCAAAAAGTTTGAATAATACGTTCTATGGGGAGCGAAACCGTAGTGACATATTTGAAATCTACGGGACGCAAAAGCTGAAGAAATTCATAGGAGGTATGGAGATCCTGCAGAGGACATATTTTCATCCACGGGGCGCAAAAAAAAACCCCAATAATACGTTCTAGGGGGCGGAAATCCCGAAGGAAAATTTCTAAAATCTGCAGGGCAAATAAGAGGAATACATATAGAGGGCGGAGATCCAGCAGAGTGCATATTTCTAAATTAATGAGGGCGCAATAATGTTCGGAATAATACGTTTGGCGGGGCGGAACCTGAAGCGACAATTTTTTTAATCTACAGGTGCAAAAAAAGTTAAAGGAACACGTATAGAGGGCGGAGATCCTTCAGAGGACATATTGCTAAATCTACGGGGGCGCAAACAGTTCGAATAATACGTTTTAGGGAGCGGAACCTGTGTAGGACATATTTTGAAATCTAGCGCAAAAGTTAGAGGAATACGTATAGGAGTTCGGAGGACATATTTCTAAATCTGTGGGGTTGGAAAGTTCCAAATTACACCTAGGGGGAGCGGAACCTGTAGAGGACATATTTTGGAAATCTTAGGGGGCGCAAATAAATTAGAGGAATACGTATAGGAGGGCGGAGATCCTGGCAGAGGACATATTTTCTGCTATCATGAGGGGGCGCAAAAAAGTTTGATAATACGTTCTAGGGGGCGAAACTCAGCTAGAAATTTTGAAACTACAGGGCGCAAAAAAAAAGTTAAGAGAATATAGTATAGGGAGGGCGGAGATCCCGCAGGGGACAATTTCAACATCAGGGGCCCAATAATGTTCGAATAATACGTTTTAGGGGAGCGGAAATCCGGAACGGACATTTTCTTAATAATCTACAGGGCGCAATAAAAGCAAAGGAATACGATTAGAGCGAGATCCAGCAGAGGACATATTTCTAAATTTACGAATGCAATCGAAATAGGCTGGAGCGAACTAGACAATTTTGAAATTCATGGGCAAGCTAATTTTATGCCTGGGGCGTGAAAATCCTGAAGCGGACATTTTTTTGTACGCAAAGTAAGATACATTGGAGGGCAGAGGCAGGGGCAAAAAATTAAAATACGGAAATCGGAAGGAATTTTCTTGTTAAATCATCAGTTGCGCAAAAAAGTAGAGAATACGTATTGGAGTTCGGAGGACATATTTCAAATCTATGGGGGCTTGAAACGTCGAAAATTACGTTCTAGGGGGAGCAGGAAATCCTGAGAGGACATATTTTGAAATCTTTAGGCGCAAACAAATTAAAACGAGGACGACCTCAGAGGACATATTTCTAAATCCACGGGGCGCTAAAAGCTTTGGATAATACGTTTAGGAAGCGGAAATCAAGAGACATTTTTTAATCTACAACAGCGCAAAAATGTTAGATGAATATTCCTCATAGGAGGGCGGAGACTGGCTAACAGAGGACATCTTCAACCCACGGGGCGCAAAAAGTTTAGAATACGTTCTAGGTAGTGGAAATCTCGAGAGGACACATTTTGAAATCTACGGGGCGCAAAAGAAAAGTGAAGAAATTGCGTAGGGAGGCGGAGATCCTGCAGAGGACATATTTTCATACCCTCAGGGCAAAAAAAGTTCGAATAACACCGTTCTAGGGTCGGAAATCCTAATGGGAAAATACTTTTTAAATCCACAGGGCGCAAGGCGCAAAAAGTAAGAGGAGTCATACATAGGAGTGGCGGAGATCCAGCAGAGGCATATTTCTAAATTAATGAGGGGTACATCAATAATGTTGAATAATACGTTTATGGGGAGGAAATCCTGAAGTCGGACATTTTTTTTAATCTACAGGGCGCAAAAAAAAGTTAAAGGAACACGTATAGGAAAGCGGAGACCAGCAGAGGACATACTTTAAATCCACAGTGGGCAAACAGTTCGAATAATACGTTTTAGGGAGCGGAACCTGTAGAGGACATATTTTGAGAATTCTGGGGCGCAAAAAAAAGTTCGAATAATATTGTCTAGGGCGGAACCGAAGCTGGACATTTTTAAAATCTACAGGAGCAAAAATGTAAGAGGAATACGGTTATAGGAGGCAAGGATCATGCAGAGGACATATTTACATCTACGGTGCGCAAAAAGCTGAATAATGCGTTCTCGGGGCGGAAACTGAGCCATGGACAATTTTTTACCCTACCAGGCGCAAAAAAAGTTAGAGGAACACTTATATGAGGGGTGGAGATCCTGCAGAGGACATATTTCAAATTTTAACGGGAGGCAAATTCATTGAATAATACGGTATTAGGAGAGCGGAAACCCTGTGTGGAGGACATATTTTTGATTATCTTAGGCGCAAAGTTAGAGGAATAATCGATAGGAGGGCGGAGATCTGCAGAGGACATATTTCTAAATCCACGAGCGCAAAAAGTTTGAATAATACGTTCTAGGGGAGCGAAAAACCACAGAGACATATTTTAGCACACGGGGCGCAAAAAGTTGAAGAAATTCAGTTAGAAGGCGGATCCGCAAGAGGATCATATTTGGTCATTGCGGGGGGCGCAAAAAAGTTCGAATAATAGCGTCTGAGGTGAGAAATCCCGAGCTTTCCAAAAATTTTCTTTAAATCATAGGGCGCAAAAAAAGTAAGAGAGGAATATATATAGAGGGCGAGGAGATCCAGCAGAGGCATATTTCTAAATTAATGAGGGCGCAATAATGTTCGAATAATACGTTTTATGGGGAGAACTAGGACTAACTACAGGGAGGCAAAAAAGAAGGAACACGTAAAAAGTCGGAGACCAGCAGAGGACATATTTAAATTGGGGCGCAAAAGTTCGAATAATACGTTTGAGGGGAGCGGAAACCCGAAGTAATATTTTGAAATCTACGGGGCACAAAAAGTTCGAATAATACGTTCTAGGGTCGGAAATCCTGAAGGAGACATTTTTTTAAAAAAATCTACAGGGAGCAAAAAGTAAGAGGAATACATTTGACTCAGACGAGCGCTCAATCCACTATAATCACATGAGTGCAACCAAATTGAAGTCATATTGACACAGCACTCACCCTCATTGACTCAGACGAGCGCTCAATCCACTATCATTACATGAGTGCAACCAAATTGAAGTCATATCGACACAGCGCCCGCCCTCATGGAGTCAGAGGAGCGCTAATTCTACTATCTCCTTAGAGAAACCTAATTGATCTCAAAATGCTACTGTGCTCGCCCTCATGGACTCATACGAGCGCTCAATCCACTATCGTCACATGAGTGCAACCAAGATAAACTCATATCAACACAGCGCCTGCCCTCATTGACTCAGACGTGCGCTCAATCCACTATCATCAAATAAGTGCAACCAAATTGAACTCATATCGACACTGCGCCCACCCTCATTGACTCAGACGAGCGCTCAATCCACTATCAACACATAAGTTTAACCAAATTGTTCTCATATCGGTACTGCAACCGCCCCCAAGGATTCAAACGAGCGCTTATTCTACTATCTCCTTAAAGAAACCAAATTGAACTCAAAATGCTACTGTGCCCGCCCTCATGGACTCAGACGAGCGCTCAATGAACTATCATCACATAAGTGCAACCAAATTGAACTCATATCGACACTGCGACCGCCCCCAAGGATTCAAACGAGCGCTCATTCTACCATCTCCTTAGAGAAACCTAATTGAACTCAAAATGCTACTGTGCCCGCCCTTATGGACTCAGACGAGCACTCAATCCACTATCATTACATAAGTGCAACCAAATGGAACTCATATCGACAGAGCGCCCACCCTCATGGATTCAGACGAGCGCTCAATCCACTATCATCACATAAGTGCAACAAAATTGAAGTCTAATCGACACTGTTCCCACCCTCATTGACTCAGACGACCGCTCAATCCACTATCATCACATAAGTGCAACCAAATTGAAGTCAAATCGACACAGCGCCCACCCTCATGGACTCAGACGAGCGCTCAATCCATTATCAACGCATAAGTGCAACCAAATTGAACTCATATCGACACTGCGCCCGCCTTAATTGACTCAGATGAGCACTCAATCCCCAATCATCACATAAGTGCAAACCAAATTGAACTCATATCGATACTGCGAAGCCCTCATGGACTCAGATGAGCGCTCAATCCACTATCATCACATGGGTGCAAACAAATTAAACTCATATCAACAAAGCGCCCATCCTCATTGACTCAGACGTGCGCTCAATGCATTATCATCACATAAGTGCAACAAAATTGAACTCATATCGACACTGCGACACTCAATCCCCTTTCATCACATAAGTGCAACCAAATAGAACTCATATCGATACTGCGCCCGCCCTCATTGACTCAGACGAGCGCTCATTCTACTATCTCCTTAGAGAAACCTAATTGAACTCAAAATGCTACTGTGCTCGCCCTCATGGACTCAGACGAGCGCTCAATCCACTATCATCACATAAGTGCGCCCGAGAAATTGAACTCATATCGACATTGCGCCCACCCTCATTGACTCATACGAGCGCTCAATCCACTATCATCACATAAGTGCAACCAAACTGAAGTCATATCGACACAGCGCTCACCCTCATGGACTCAGACGAGCGCTCAATCCGCTATCATCACATAAGTGCAACCAAATTGAACTCATATCGACACTGCGACCGCCCCAAGGATTCAAACGAGCGCACATTTTACTATATCCTTAAAGAAACCTAATTGAACTCAAAATGCTACTGTGACCGCCCTCATGGACTCAGACGAGTGCTCAATCCACTATCATCACATAAGAGAAACCAAATTGAACTCATATCAACACTGCGCCCGCCCTCATTGACTCAGACGAGCCCTCAATCCACTATCATCACATAAGTGCAACCAAATAGAAGTCATATCGACACTGCGCCCGCACTCATTGACTCAGACGAGCGCTCAATCCACTATCATCACATAAGTGCAACCAAATTGAAGTCTTATCGACACTGCGCCCGCCCTCATTGACTCAGACGAGCGCTCAATCCACTATCATCACATAAGTGCAACCAAATTGAAGTCATATCGACACTGCGCCCGCCCTCATTGATTCAGACGAGCGCTCATACCACTATCATCACATAAGTGCAACCAAATTGAACTCATATCGACACTGCGCCCGCCCTCATTGACTCAGACGAGCGCTCAATCCACTATCAACACATAAGTGCAACCAAATTGAACTCATATCGACACTGCGATCGCCCCCAAGGATTCAAACGAGCGCTCATTCTACCATCTCCTTAGAAAAACCTAATTGAACTCAAAATGCTACTGTGACCGCCCTTATGGACTCAGACGAGCACTCAATCCACTATCATTACATAAGTGCAACCAAATGGAACTCATATCGACAGAGCGCCCACCCTCATTGACTCAGACGAGCACTCAATCCCCAATCATCACATAAGTGCAACCAAATTGAACTCATATCGATACTGCGAAGCCCTCACGGACTCAGACGAGCGCTCAATCCACTATCATCACATAAGTGCAAACAAATTAAACTCATATCAACACAGCGCCCATCCTCATTGACTCAGACGTGCGCTCAATGCATTATCATCACATAAGTGCAACAAAATTGAACTCATATCGACACTGCGACACTCAACCCACTATCATCACATAAGTGCAACCAAATAGAACTCATATCGATACTGCGCCCGCTCTCCTTGACTCCAGACGAGCGCTCAAACCACTATCATCACATGGGGTGCAACTAAATTGAAGTCATATCGACACAGCGCCCACCCTCATGGACTCAGACGAGCGCTCATTCTACTATCTCCTTAGAGAAACCTAATTGATCTCAAAATGCTACCGTGCTCGCCCTCATGGACTCAGACGAGCGCTCAATCCACTATAATCACATAAGTGCAACCAAATTGAAGTCTAATCGACATTGCGCCCACCCTCATTGACTCATACGAGCGCTCAATCCACTATCATCACAAAAGTGCAACCAAATTGAAGTCATATCGACACAGCGCTCACCCTCATGGACTCAGACGAGCGCTCAATCCGCTATCATCACATAAGTGCAACCAAATTGAACTCATATCGACACTGCGACCGCCCCAAGGATTCAAACGAGCGCACATTTTACTATATCCTTAAAGAAACCTAATTGAACTCAAAATGCTACTGTGACCGCCCTCATGGACTCAGACGAGTGCTCAATCCACTATCATCACATAAGAGAAACCAAATTGAACTCATATCAACACTGCGCCCGCCCTCATTGACTCAGACGAGCCCTCAATCCACTATCATTACATAAGTGCAACCAAATAGAAGTCATATCGACACTGCGCCCGCCCTCATTGACTCAGACGAGCGCTCAATCCACTATCATCACATAAGTGCAACCAAATTGAACTCAAATCGACACAGCGCCCGCCCTCATTGATTCAGACGAGCGCTCAATCCACTATCATCACATAAGTGCTACCAAATAGAAGTCATATCGACACTGCGCCCGCCCTCATTGACTCAGACGAGCTCTCAATCCACTATCATCACATAAGTGCAACCAAATTGAACTCAAATCGACACAGCGCCCACCCTCATTGATTCAGACGAGCGCTCAATCCACTATCATCACATAAGTGCAACCAAACTGAAATCAAATCGACACAGCGCCCGCCCTCATTGATTCAGACGAGCGCTCAATCCACTATCATCACATAAGTGCAATCAAATTGAATTCATATCGACGCTGCGCCCGCCCTCATTGACTCAGACGAGTGCTCAATCCACTATCATCACATAAGAGAAAGCAAATTGAACTCATATCAACACTGCGCCCGCCCTCATTGACTCAGACGAGCGCTCAATCCACTATCATCACATAAGTGCAACCAAATAGAAGTCATATCGACACTGCGCCCGCCCTCATTGACTCAGACGAGCGCTCAATCCACTATCATCACATAAGTGCAACCAAATTGAACTCAAATCGACACAGCGCCCGCCCTCATTGATTCAGACGAGCGCTCAATCCACTATCATCACATAAGTGCAACCAAATAGGAGTCATATCGACACTGCGCCCGCCCTCGTTGACTCAGACGAGCTCTCAATCCACTATCATCACATAAGTGCAACCAAATTGAACTCAAATCGACACAGCGCCCACCCTCATTGATTCAGACGAGCGCTCAATCCACTATCATCACATAAGTGCAACCAAATTGAACTCAAATCGACACAGCGCCCACCCTCATTGATTCAGACGAGCGCTCAATCCACTATCATCACATAAGTGCAACCAAATTGAAGTCATATCGACACTGCGCCCGCCCTCATTGACTCAGACGAGTGCTCAATCCACTATCATCACATAAGTGCAACCAAATTGAACTCATATCGACACTGCGACCGCCCCCAAGGATTACAACTAGCGCTCATTCTATAACCTCATTAGAGAAACCTAATTGAATTCAGAATGCTACTGCGCCCACCCTCATGGACTCAGACGAGCGCTCAATCCACTATCATCACATAAGAGAAACCAAATTGAACTCATATCGATACTGCGCCCACCCTCATCGACTCAGACGAGCGCTCAATCCACTATCAACACATAAGTGCAACCAAATTGAACTCATATCGACACTGCGCCCGCCCTCATTGACTCAGACGAGCACATAATCCACTACTATCACATAAGTGCAACCAAATTGAACACGTATCGACACTGCGCCCGCCCTCATTGACTCATACGAGCACTCAATCCACTATCAACACATAAGTGCAACCAAATTGAACTCATATCGATACTGCGCCCGCCCTCATTGACTCAGACGAGCGCTCAATCCACTATCATCACATAAGTGCAACCAAATTGAACTCATATCGATACTGCGCCCGCCCTCATGGACTCAGACGAGCGCTCAATCCACTATCATTACATAAGTGCAACCAAATTGAACTCATATCGACACTGCGCCCGCCCTAATTGACTCAGACGTGCCCTCAATCCACTATCAACACATAAGTGCAACCAAATTGAACTCATATCGACACTGCGCCCGCCCTCATGGACTCAGACGAGCGCTCAATCCACTATCATTACATAAGTGCAACCAAATTGAACTCATATCGATACTGCGCCCACCCTCATTGACTCAGACGAGCGCTCAATCCACTATCAACACATAAGTGCAACCAAATTGAACTCATATCGACACTGCGCCCGCCCTCATTGACTCAGACGAGCACATAATCCACTACTATCACATAAGTGCAACCAAATTGAACACGTATCGACACTGCGCCCGCCCTCATTGACTCATACGAGCACTCAATCCACTATCAACACATAAGTGCAACCAAATTGAACTCATATCGATACTGCTCCCGCCCTCATTGACTCAGACGAGCGCTCAATCCACTATCATCACATAAGTGCAACCAAATTGAACTCATATCGACACTGCGCTCGCCCTTATTGACTCAGACGAGCGCTCAATCCACTATCATCACATAAGTGCAACCAAATTGAACTCATATCGATACTGCGCCCGCCCTCATGGACTCAGACGAGCGCTCAATCCACTATCATTACATAAGTGCAACCAAATTGAACTCATATCGATACTGTGCCCACCCTCATTGACTCAGACGAACGCTCAATCCACTATCATCACATAAGTGCAACCAAATTGAACTCATATCGACACTGCGACCGCCCCCAAGGATTACAACTAGCGCTCATTCTATAACCTCATTAGAGAAACCTAATTGAATTCAGAATGCTACTGCGTCCACCCTCATGGACTCAGACGAGCGCTCAATACACTATCATCACATAAGTGCAACCAAATTGAACTCATATCGACAATGCGCCCGTCATCATGGACACAGACGAGCGCTCAACCCACTATCATCACATGAGAGCAACCAAATTGATCTCATATCGACACTGCGACCGCCCCCAAGGATTAAAACGAGCGCTCATTCTATAGTCTCATTAGAGAAACCTGATTGAACTCAGAATGCTACTGCGCCCACTCTCATGGACTCAGACGAGCGCTCAATCCACTATCATCACATAAGTACAACCAAATGAAACTTATATCGACACTGTGCCCGCTCTTAAGGACTCAGACGAGCGCTCTCGCCACTATCATCACTTAACTGCAATCAAATTGAACCCATTTCAACACTGCGACCACCCTCACGGACTCAAACGAGCGCTCAATTCACTATCATCACATGAGTTCAACCATATTGATCTCATATCGACACTGTGCCCGTCCTCAGACGAGCGCTCATTCTACTATCTCATTAGAGCAATCAAATTGAGCTCAGAATGCTACTGCGCCCACCCTCATGGACTCAGACGAGCGCTCAATCCACTATCATCACATAAGTGCTACCATTTTGAACTCATATCGACACTGCGCTCGTCCTCATGGACTCAGACGAGCGCTCATTCTACTATCGCGTTGAAGCAACCGAATTGAACTCAAAATGTTACTGCGACCGCCCTCATGGAATCCGACGAGCGCTCAATCCAAAAAGATTAAACGAACGCGTCCGGAAGCATTCCCGCTGCTTTCCGGATGTTTCCCCCCTAATTTCTAAACAAAATCTTCCGGATGCATTTTTCGCTGAATCTCGCAGCCCGGAACATACAGATCGCATGGTTTCCGCATTGGAATGGCCTCTGAATGCTGGGGATTGTTGATTCGAAGCGTACCATCATGAAACGAACGCGTCCGGAAGCATTCCCGCTGCTTTCCGGATGTTTCCCCCGTAATTTGTAAACAAAATCTTCCGGATGCATTTTTCGTTGAATCTCGCAGCCCGGAACATACAGATCGCATGGTTCCCGCATTGGAATGGCCTCTGAATGCTGGGGATTACTATGGGGGATCCCCATACAAGCGAGCGGTCAAAAATAAAATTGGACTTTTAAAGTGATTTTCCACTTAGTTTTAGCTGTGTATGGTCGAAATAGCATGAATATACAATTTCCAACCCCCCCCCCCCTTTGGGGATCGTCTATGAATTACGTAATTATTTTTTTCATAGGTTCGATTAACGTGACAAAGCAAACCTATTTGGGAAGTTGAAATTTCGTGCGTTTTCTTAAGGAGAAGGAAGGGGCTGTACAAAAACTAAGTTCAGCAATTTATGGACATTATGGCGGCGATCATGTTAAATGACATTAATTTCATGACATTCCGTGATATTTTTGTTCTCACTCTCATGCCTCACAATTTGTATTTAGAACAATTTGTTTGACAAAGTACTAGGATCTGAAGGATCATAAAGCATTAAATGTTAATCAAATAATCAGAATTGAAAATAACTTTTGAAAAAGGGTATTAGCAAATTAGAAATCGCAATCCCATGACATTTTTACGTGTACAAGTTATTCAAAAATGAGATTAATATATTCTCAAAAAATGTGGACATTCATTGTGGAATGTAAGAATGCTCCATTCTTCCGAAAAGCAAAATTCTTTTAATTTAAATAACAACACTATTTGAATTACTTTTGATTTGTTTTCATGATTTCTACAAGTTATATACAGCATCATTCTTTTTCTGTGTCAAGGTTTAAGTCTTCAATGATATTTTCTTCAATTCCATCAACGATGGAAGATGAGATAAATTCATCTAAAGTATTAGAAGATAAAGAACTTTTGAAAATCTTCAAATATTACAAAATTACGCATGGCATAAGAATAACTAAGTGAAAATTTTTTTTCCAACGTCTCCTCGTTATCCAAATCGAGCTTAAAATGGATCTGATTCATATGAGGCACGAAGGAAAATGTCAACATTTGCCTCTCTTGATCATTTTCTTGCATTATGAGTTCTAAATTTCTTCAACTGTTTATATTGACTTTCCGCTGGTTGTTCAGCCAGTGAACCTCAAAGTGTAGATGAGTGAATAAATATTTCCCTACCATTAGCCAGACATTCATGAACACTAGCAGGAATTTCATACGCTCCGTTCTAACTAAGATATTGTTCGTCTTTACTTTTGCAATAAACATGTCGGGAATTATTGATTCCAGGAGATTTATAAATATTTACATATTATGAAATCTCATATTTAGTTCTCCATCAGTAGCTAATGAATAGCTCAGAAAATTAGGTTTAGAGAATGACTCAAACCACTCAAGCCCCAAACGCATTTCAGCGGAATGGCGACGGAAACGGTAAAATTTGACAGGAAATATATGAGCGAACTGTTAAATCCTTCCGTTACCGTTGTGCTGCATTGCATTGGGGTTTTATTCATTTACTCCTTTGAAAAGTTAATTAAATGAGCTCAAATGGTTATAAATAAAGTCGAAGTTATTACCAATAAATGTATTTTGACCATACCCTTTGAGCGCATAGTTCAGTCTGACCCATTTTCAATAGGGGGGACTAGATTTCCCGTCGAATGAAACTTGTTGCGAGAAAATCGGACACAAATAAGTGTCTAAATGGCGATTGCGTTCTTTTGCGCACATACATACAGACGCGCATGCACACACATACAGACATCACCTCAATTCTTCGCGCTGAGTTAGTTGATATATACCACTAGGGGTCTCCGGGCCTTCTATCAAACATTCGTTTTTGGAATGAGCATTAACCTTGGAGTACGAGAGAGGCAAAACACGGTAAAAAAACAAATGAAAAAAAATCAGAGTGACTTAACTCTGTTAATTGCAAATACTGGCAAGAAATTCTTTCGGGACATTTTAGTCGAAGCTTTGTCCTTGATGTGTATCATAAAGAACCCGGGGATTCTGACGAAAAAAAGTTCTTCACTATCAAAGTTGAAAATAGCGTCGTTTTGGAAAAAATATTGCTTCCGCATTTTTCAATTTTTTTCACAGTGTAACCATTAGTTTTTGCACACCATTTAAAAGCTTATACAATAACCTTTGTAATGATGTATTAACATTGAAGAAAAAACATTTAAAAAATATTTCAATAAATAGTTGAAAATAAAATATTTTTTCAGAAAATTTGCTAACTTTTTTACCCATTTCTGACTTTGCCACCTTATATCTTTGGAACTAGTGCACCTAGAGACTTCAAATTCAGAATTTCTCTTAATTAGAGTATTGACAATGGAGAGAAAATATTTTAAAATAATTCGGAAGACATGACATTTTCGATTAATGACCGCCCGAAATCCTATAGTGGGATTGTTGATTCGAAGCGTACCATCATGAAACGAACGCGTCTGGAAGCATTCCCGCTGCTTTCCGGATGTTTCCCCCGTAATTTGTAAACAAAATCTTCCGGATGCATTTTCCGTTGAATCTCGCAGCCCGGAACATACAGATCGCATGGTTCCCGCATTGGAATGGCCTCTGAATGCTGGGGATTGTTGATTCCAAGCGTACCATCATGAAACGAATGCGTCCGGAAGCATTCCCGCTGCTTTCCGGATGATTCCCCCCTAATTTCTAAACAAAATCTTTCGGATGCATTTTTCGCTGATTCTCGCATCCCGGAACAAACATTTCGCTTGGTTCCCGTATTGGAACAGCCTCTGAATGCTGGGGATTGTTGATTCGAAGCGTACCATCATGAAACGAACGCGTCCGGAAGCATTCCCGCTGCTTTCCGGATGTTTCCCCCGTAATTTGTAAACAAAATCTTCCGGATGCATTTTTCGCTGAATCTCGCAGCCCGGAACATACAGGAGAAATCGCATGGTTCCCGCATTGGAATGGCCTCTGAATGCTGGGGATTGCTGATTCGAAGCGTACCATCATGGAACGAACGCGTCCGGAAGCATTCCTGCTGCTTTCCGGATGTTTCCCCCTGTGATTTGTAAACAAAATCTTCCGGATGCATTTTCGCTGAATCTCGCAGCCCGGAACTTACAGATCGCATGGTTCCCGCATTGGAATGGCCTCTGAATGCTGGGGATTGTTGATTCCAAGCGTACCATCATGAAACGAACGCGTCCGGAAGCATTCCGCTGCTTTCCGGATGTTTCCCCAATTTGTAAACAAAATCATCCGGAAGCATTTTTCGCTGAATCTCGCAGCCCGGAGCATACAGATCGCATGGTTCCCGCATTGGAATGGCCTCTGAATGCTGGGGATTGTTGATTCGAAGCGTACCATCATGAAACGAACGCGTCTGGAAGCATTCCCGCTGCTTTCCGGATGTTTCCCCCGTAATTTGTAAACAAAATCTTACGGATGCATTATTCGCTGAATCTCGCAGTCCGGAACATACAGATCGCATGGTTCCCGTATTGGAATAGCCTCTGAATGCTGGGGATTGTTGATTCGAAGCGTACCATCATGAAACGAACGCGTCCGGAAGCATTCCCGCTGCTTTCCCGATGATTCCCCCGTAATTTGTAAACAAAATCTTCCGGATGCATTTTTCGCTGAATCTCGCAGCCCGGAACATACAGATCGCATGGTTCCCGCATTGGAATGGCCTCTGAATGCTGGGGATTGCTGATTCGAAGCGTACCATCATGGAACGAACGCGTCCGGAAGCATTCCTGCTGCTTTCCGGATGTTTCCTGTGATTTGTAAACAAAATCTTCCGGATGCATTTTCGCTGAATCTCGCAGCCCGGAACAAACAGGTCGCATGGTTCCTGCATTGGAATGGCCTCTGAATGCTGGGGATTGTTGATTCCAAGCGTACCATCATGAAACGAATGCGTCCGGAAGCATTCCCGCTGCTTTCCGGATGATTCCCCCCTAATTTGTAAACAAAATCTTTCGGATGCATTTTTCGCTGATTCTCGCATCCCGGAACAAACATTTCGCTTGGTTCCCGTATTGGAACAGCCTCTGAATGCTGGGGATTGTTGATTCGAAGCGTACCATCATGAAACGAACGCGTCCGGAAGCATTCCCGCTGCTTTCCGGATGTTTCCCCCGTAATTTGTAAACAAAATCTTCCGGATGCATTTTTCGCTGAATCTCGCAGCCCGGAACATACAGATCGCATGGTTCCCGCATTGGAATGGCCTCTGAATGCTGGGGATTGTTGATTCGAAGCGTACCATCATGGAACGAACGCGTCCGGAAGCATTCCCGCTGCTTTCCGGATGTTTCCCCCTGTGATTTGTAAACAAAATCTTCCGGATGCATTTTTCGCTGAATCTCGCAGCCCGGAACATACAGATCGCATGGTTCCCGCATTGGAATGGCCTCTGAATGCTGGGGATTGTTGATTCGAAGCGTACCATCATGGAACGAACGCGTCCGGAAGCATTCCCGCTGCTTTCCGGATGTTTCCCCCTGTGATTTGTAAACAAAATCTTCCGGATGCATTTTTCGCTGAATCTCGCAGCCCGGAACATACAGATCGCATTGTTCCCGCATTGGAATGGCCTCTGAATGCTGGGGATTGTTGATTCGAAGCGTACCATCATGAAACGAACGCGTCCGGAAGCATTCCCGCTGCTTTCCGGATGTTTCCCCCGTAATTTGTAAACAAAATCTTCCGGATGCATTTTTCGCTGAATCTCGCAGCCCGGAACATACAGATCGCATGGTTCCCGCATTGGAATGGCCTCTGAATGCTGGGGATTGTTGATTCCAAGCGTACCATCATGAAACGAACGCGTCCGGAAGCATTCCCGCTGCTTTCCGGATGTTTCCTCCGTAATTTGTAAACAAAATCTTCCGGATGCATTTTTCGCTGAATCTCGCAGCCCGGAACATACAGATCGCATGGTTCCCGCATTGGAATGGCCTCTGAATGCTGGGGATTGTTGATTCGAAGCGTACCATCATGAAACGAACGCGTCCGGAAGCATTCCCGCTGCTTTCCGGATGTTTCCCCCTGTGATTTGTAAACAAAATCTTCCGGATGCATTTTTCGCTGAATCTCGCAGCCCGGAACATACAGATCGCATGGTTCCCGCATTGGAATGGCCTCTGAATGCTGGGGATTGTTGATTCCAAGCGTACCATCATGAAACGAACGCGTCCGGAAGCATTCCCGCTGCTTTCCGGATGTTTCCCCCGTAATTTGTAAACAAAATCTTCCGGATGCATTTTTCGTTGAATCTCGCAGCCCGGAACATACAGATCGCATGGTTTCCGCATTGGAATGGCCTCTGAATGCTGGGGATTGTTGATTCCAAGCGTACCATCATGAAACGAATGCGTCCGGAAGCATTCCCGCTGCTTTCCGGATGATTCCCCCCTAATTTCTAAACAAAATCTTCCGGATGCATTTTTCGCTGATTCTCGCATCCCGGAACAAACATTTCGCTTGGTTCCCGTATTGGAACAGCCTCTGAATGCTGGGGATTGTTGATTCGAAGCGTACCATCATGAAACGAACGCGTCCGGAAGCATTCCCGCTGCTTTCCGGATGTTTCCCCCGTAATTTGTAAACAAAATCTTCCGGATGCATTTTTCGCTGAATCTCGCAGCCCGGAACATACAGATCGCATGGTTCCCGCATTGGAATGGCCTCTGAATGCTGGGGATTGTTGATTCGAAGCGTACCATCATGGAACGAACGCGTCCGGAAGCATTCCCGCTGCTTTCCGGATGTTTCCCCCTGTGATTTGTAAACAAAATCTTCCGGATGCATTTTTCGCTGAATCTCGCAGCCCGGAACATACAGATCGCATGGTTCCCGCATTGGAATGGCCTCTGAATGCTGGGGATTGTTGATTCCAAGCGTACCATCATGAAACGAACGCGTCCGGAAGCATTCCCGCTGCTTTCCGGATGTTTCCCCCTGTGATTTGTAAACAAAATCTTCCGGATGCCTTTTTTGCTGATTCTCGCTTCCCGGAACAAACATTTCGCTTGGTTTCCGCATTGGAATGGCCTCTGAATGCTGGGGATTGTTGATTCGAAGCGTACCATCATGAAACGGACGCGTCCGGAAGCATTCCCGCTGCTTTCCGGCTGTTTCTCCCGTAATTTGTAAGCCCGGAACATACAGATCGCATGGTTCCCGCATTGGAATGGCCTCTGAATGCTGGGGATTGTTGATTCCAAGCGTACCATCATGACACAAACGCGTCCGGAAGCATTCCCGCTGCTTTCCGGATGTTTCCCCCTGTGATTTGTAAACAAAATCTTCCGGATGCATTTTTTGCTGATTCTCGCATCTCGGAACAAACATTTCGCATGGTTTCCGTGTTGGAACAGTCTCTGAATGCTGGGGATTATTGATACGAAACGTACCATTATGAAACGAACGCGTCCGGAAGCATTCCCGCTGCTTTCCGGATGTTTCCCCCGTAATTTGTAAACAAAATCTTCCGGATGCATTTTTCGCTGATTCTCGCAGCCCAGAACATAGGTATAGGAGATCCTGCAAAGGGTTATCCTGTAGCGGACATTTTTTTTAAATCTACAGGGGCGCAAAAAAGTTAGAGGAATACGTGTATAGGAAGGCGGAGATCCTGCAGAGGACATATTTCAAAATCTATGGGGGCGCAAAATAGAGGAATTCGTATAGGAGGGCGGAGATCTTACAGAGGACATATTTCTAAATCCAAGGGGGCGCAAAAAAGTTAAAATAATATGTTTTAGGGGAGCGGAAATCCTCCAGAGAACCATTTTTTTTTATCTACAGGGGCGCAAATAAGTTAGAGGAATTCATATAGGATGGCGGAGATCCTACAGAGGACATATTTCTAAATCCATGGGGGCGCAATTTTTTTTAATAATACGTTCTAGGGGAGCGGAAATCCCGTAGAGGACATATTTTGAAATCTAAGGGGGCGTAAAAAAGTTAGAGGAATACATATAGGAGGGCGGAGATCCTGCAGAGGGGGCGCAAAATGGAAGAATTCGTATAGGAGGGCGGAGATCCTACAGAGGACATATTTCTAAATCTACGGGGGCGCAAACAGTTCGAATAATACGTTTTAGGGGAGCGGAAATCCCGTGTAGGACATATTTTGAAATCTTAGGGGGCGCAAAAAAGTTAGAGGAATACGTATAGGAGTTCGGAGGACATATTTCTAAATCTGTGGGGGCTTGAAAAGTTCCAAAATTACGTTCTAGGGGAGCGGAAATCCCGTAGAGGACATATTTTGAAATCTTAGGGGGCGCAAATAAATTAGAGGAATACGTATAGGAGGGCGGAGATCCTGCAGAGGACATATTTCTAAATCCACGGGGGCGCAAAAAAGTTTGAATAATACGTTCTAGGGGAGCGAAAATCCCGTAGAGGACATATTTTGAAATCTACGGGGGCGCAAAAAAGTTGAAGAAATTCGTATAGGAGGGCGTAGATCCTGCAGAGGACATATTTTCATATCCACGGGGGCGCAAAAAAGTTCGAAGCGGAAAATTTTCTTAAATCTACAGGGCGCAAAAAAGTAAGAGGAATACATATAGGAGGGCGGAGATCCAGCAGAGGGCATATTTTTAAAATAATGAGGGCGCAATAATGTTTGAATAATACGTTTTATGGGGCGGACAATTTTTTTAATCTATAGGGGCGCAAAAAAATTTAAAGGAACACGTATAGGAGGGCGGAGATCCTTCAGAGGACATATTGCTAAATCTACGGGGGCGCAAACAGTTCGAATAATACGTTTTAGGGGAGCGGAAATTCCGTGTAGGACATATTTTGAAATCTTAGGGGGCTTAAAAAAGTTAGAGGAATACGTATAGGAGTTCGGAGGACATATTTCTGTGGGGGCTTGAAAAGTTCCAAAATTACGTTCTAGGGGAGCGGAAATCCCAAAGCGGAAAATTTTCTTAAAATGTACAGGGCGCAAAAAGTAAGAGGAATACATATAGGATGGCGGAGATCCAGCAGAGTGCATATTTCTAAATTAATGAGGGCGCAATAATGTTCGAATAATACGTTTTATGGGACGGACAATTTTTTTTAATCTACAGGGGCGCAAAAAAAGTTAAAGGAACACGTATAGGAGGGCGGAGATCCTTCAGAGGACATATTGCTAAATCTACGGGGGCGCAAGCAGTTCGAATAATACGTTTTAGGGGAGCGGAAATCCCGTAGAGGACATATTTTGAAATCTACGGGGGCGCAAAAAAGTTCGAATAATACGTTCTAGGGGGCGGAAATCCCGAAGCTGACAATTTTTTTAAAATCTACAGGGAGCAAACATGTAAGAAGAATACATATAGGAGGGCAGAGATCATGCAGAGGACATATTTCTAATTCTACGGGGGCGCAAAAAAGTTTGAATAATACGTTCTCGGGGGCGGAAATCCCGAAGCGGACAATTTTTTTTAATTCTACCAGGGCGCAAAAAAAAAGTTAGAGGAACACTTATAGGAGGGCGGAGATCCTGCAGAGGACATATTTCTAAATCCACGGAGGCGCAAAAAAGTTTGAATAATACGTTCTAGGGGAGCGAAAATCCCGTAGAGGACATATTTTGAAATCTACGGGGGCGCAAAAAAGTTGAAGAAATTCGTATAGGAGGGCGGAGATCCTGCAGAGGACATATTTTCATATCCACGGGGGCGCAAAAAGTTCGAATAATACGTTCTGGGGGCGGAAATCCCGAAGCGGAAAATTTTCTTAAAATCTACAGGGCGCAAAAAGTAAGAGGAATACATATAGGAGGGCGGAGATCCAGCAGAGTGCATATTTCTAAATTAATGAGGGCGCAATAATGTTCGAATAATACGTTTTATGGGGCGGAAATCCCGAAGCGGACAATTTTTTTTAATCTACAGGGGTGCAAAAAAAGTTAAAGGAACACGTATAGGAGGGCGGAGATCCTTCAGAGGACATATTGCTAAATCTACGGGGGCGCAAACAGTTCGAATAATACGTTTTAGGGGAGCGGAAATCCCGTAGAGGACATATTTTGAAATATACGGGGGCGCAAAAAAGTTCGAATAATACGTTCTAGGGGGCGGAAATCCCGAAGCTGACATTTTTTTTAAAATCTACAGGGAGCAAAAATGTAAGAGGAATACATATAGGAGGGCAGAGATCATGCAGGGGACATATTTCTAATTCTACGGGGGCGCAAAAAACTTTGAATAATACGTTCTCGGAAGCGGAAATCCCGAAGCGGACAATTTTTTTTAATCTACAGGGGCGCAAAAAAATTAAAGGAACACGTATAGGAGGGCGGAGATCCTTCAGGGGACACATTGCTAAATCTACGGGGGCGCAAACAGTTCGAATAATACGTTTGAGGGGAGCGGAAATCCCGTGGAGGACATATTTTGGAATCTACGGGGGCGCAAAAAAATTAGAGGAATACGTATAGGATGGCGGAGATTCTGCAGAGTATACATTTCTAAATCCCCGGGGGGGGGGAGGCGTTGGTGGTGCGGTCATTAAAGTTTGAACAATACGGAAATCGGAAGCGGAATTTTTCTTTTTAAATCATCAGTTGCGCAAAAAAAAGTTAGAGGAATACGTATAGGGCACTTCACGGACTGCTTTGTCTCTTTCTTGCTGCAAAGAAATTAGAAAACAACAAGGCCAGTAAACGTCAATATTTATGAAGAACAAAAGAGAAAGAGATGTTTCCGTACAGTGCCCTATTGGAGTTCGGAGGACATATTTCTAAATCTATAGGGGCTTGAAAAGTTCGAAAATTACGTTCTAGGGGAGCGGAAATCCCGTAGAGGACATATTTTGAAATCTTAGGGGGCGCAAATAAATTAGAGGAATACGTATAGGAGGGCGGAGATCACACAGAGGACATCTTTCTAAATCCACGGGGGCGCAAAAAAGTTTGAATAATACGTTCTAGGGTAGTGGAAATCTCGTAGAGGACATATTTTGAAATCTACGGGGGCGCAAAAAAAGTTGAAGAAATTCGAATAGGAGGGCGGAGATCCTGCAGAGCACATATTTTCATATCCCCGGGGGCGCAATAAAGTTCGAATAACACGTTCTAGGGGTCGGAAATCCCGAAGTGGAAAATTTTCTTAAAATCCACAGGGCGCAAAAAAGTAAGAGGAATACATATAGGAGGGCGGAGATCCAGCAGAGGGCATATGTATTTCTAAATTAATGAGGGCGCAATAATGTTCGAATAATACGTTTTACGGGGCGGAAATCCCGAAGCGGACTTTTTTTTTTAATCTACAGGGGCGCAAAAAAAAGTTAAAGGAACACGTATAGGAAAGCGGAGACCCAGCAGAGGACATATTTCTAAATCTACGGGGGCGCAAACAGTTCGAATACAGTCAACTTTCGCTCGATGGGCTAAACTTGTAGCCCATCTAGTGAAAGACTTTCGTTATTTGGGCTAAGATTTCAGCTGTCAAAACAGCTAATACAATAGAAATTCAGAGCTGCCAACTGCGAAGAAGAATAATAAACTGCCGTTGATGTCATAATTTAACGTCCACCTTCGTTTTAAGTGGGCTACAGCCCAACTAACGGGCGCCCAACTAAATCGTAGCCCATCTAAAGATAGCCCAACGAGTGAAATTTGACTGTTATATGTTTTAGGGGAGCGGAAATCCCGTAGAGGACATATTTTGAAATCTACGGGGGCGCAAAAAAGTTCGAATAATACGTTCTAGGAGCGGAAATCCCGAAGCTGACATTTTTTTTTAAATCTACAGGGAGCAAAAAAGTAAGAGGAATACATATAGGAGGGCAGAGATCATGCAGAGGACATATTTCTAATTCTACGGGGGCGCAAAAAAGTTTGAATAATACGTTCTCGGGGGCGGAAATCCCGAAGCGGACAATTTTTTTTAATTCTACCAGGGCTCAAAAAAAAAAGTTAGAGGAACACTTATATGAGGGTGGAGATCCTGCAGAGGATATATTTCAAAATCTACGGGGGCGCAAACAGTTCGAATAATACGTATTAGGAGAGCGGAAATCTCGTGGAGGACATATTTTAATATCTTAGGGGGCGCAAAAAAGTTAGAGGAATACATATAGGAGGGCGGAGATCTTGCAGAGGACATATTTCTAAATCCACGGGGGCGCAAAAAAGTTTGAACAATACGTTCTAGGGGAGCGAAAATCCCGTAGAGGACATATTGCTAAATCTACGGGGGCGCAAAAAAGTTGTAGAAATTCGTATAGGAGGGCGGAGATCCTGCAGAGGACATATTTTCATATCCGCGGGGGCGCAAAAAAGTTCGAATAATACGTTCTAGAGGGCTGAAATCCCGAAGCCTAAAATTTTCTTAAAATCTACAGGGCACAAAAAAGTAAGAGGAATATAAATAGGAGGGCGGAGATCCAGCAGAGGGCATATTTCTAAATTAATGAGGGCGCAATAATGTTCGAATAATACGTTTTATGGGGCGGAAATCCCGAAGCGGACAATTTTTTTTTAATCTACAGGGGCGCAAAAAAAGTTAAAGGAACACGTATAGGAGGGCGGAGATCCTTCAGAGGACATATTGCTAAATCTACGGGGGCGCAAACAGTTCGAATAATACGTTTTAGGGGAGCGGAAATCCCGTAGAGGACATATTTTGAAATCTACGGGGGCGCAAAAAAGTTAGAGGAATACGTATAGGAGTGCGGAGGACATATTTCTAAATCTATGGGGGCTTGAAAAGTTCGAAAATTACGTTCTAGGGGAGCGGAAATCCCGTAGAGGACATATTTTGAAATCTTAGGGGGCGCAAATAAATTAGAGGAATACGTATAGGAGGGCGGAGATCCTGCAGAGGACATATTTCTAAATCCACGGGGGCGCAAAAAAGTTTGGATAATACGTTTTAGGGGAGCGGAAATCCCGCAGAGGACATTTTTTTTAAATCTACAGGGCGCAAAAAAAGTTAGATGAATACATTAGGAGGGCGGAGATCACACAGAGGACATCTTTCTAAATCCACGGGGGCGCAAAAAAGTTTGAATAATACGTTCTAGGGTAGTGGAAATCTCGTAGAGGACATATTTTGAAATCTACGGGGGCGAAAAAAAAGTTGAAGAAATTCGTATAGGAGGGCGGAGATCCTGCAGAGGACATATTTTCATATCCACGGGGGCGCAAAAAAGTTCGAATAACACGTTCTAGGGGGCGGAAATCCCGAAGCGAAAAATTTTCTTAAAATCTACAGGGCGCAAAAAAGTAAAAGGAATACATATAGGAGGGCCGAGATCCAGCAGAGGGCATATTTCTAAATTAATGAGGGCGCAATAATGTTCGAATAATACGTTTTATGGAGCGGAAATCACGAAGCGGACATTTTTTTTTTAATCTACAGGGCGCAAAAAGTTAAAGAAACACGTATAGGAGGGCGGAGATCCTTCAGAGGACATATTTCTAAATCTACGGGGCGCAAACAATTCGAATAATACGTTTTAGGGGAGCAGGAATCCCGTAGAGGACATATTTTGAAATCAACAGTTGCGCAAAAAAAAAAGTTAGAGGAATACGTATAGGAGTTCGGAGGACATATTTCTAATTCTATGGGGCTTGAAAAGTTCGAAAATTACGTTCTAGGGGAGCGGAAATCCCGTAGAGGACATATTTTGAAATCTTAGGGGCGCAAATAAATTAGAGGAATACATATAGGAGGGCGGAGATCCTGCAGAGGACATATTTCTAAATCCACGGGGCGCAAAAGTTTGAATGATACCTTCTATGAAGGCGGAAATCCCGTAGAGGATTTGTTTTCAATCTACAGGGGCGCAAAAAAGTTGGAGAAATACGTATAAAATTCCAAAATCTACTTGGGCGCAAAAAAAAAATAATACGTTCTAGGGGATGGGAATCCCGTAGGGCGGAGATCCTACAGAGGACATATTTCAAAATCTACAGGGGCACAAAATAGAGAAATTCGTATAGGAGGGCGGAGATCCTTCAGAGTACATATTTCTAAATCCTCGGGGGCGTAAAAAAGTTTGAATGATATGTTCTAGGGGAGCGGAAATTCCGTAGAGAACATATTTTGATTTCTAAGGGCCGCAAAAATGTTAGAGAAATACGTATAGGAGGGCGGAGATCCTGTAGAGGAAATATTTCAAAATGTACGGGTGCGCAAAACAGAATGATTCGTATAGGAGGGCGGAGATCCTGCAGAGGACATATTTCTAAATGCACGGGGGCGTAAAAAAGTTCGAATAATACGTTCTAGGGGGTAAAAATCTCGAAGCGGACAATTTTCCTAAATCTACGGGGGCGCAAACAGTTCGAGTAATACGTTTTAGGGGAGCGGAAATCCCGTAGAGGACATATTTTGAAATCTAAGAGGGCTCAAGAGGAATAGGTATAGGAGGGCGGAGATACAACAGGGGACATATTTTGAAATCTAAGGGTGCCCAAAACAATTAAAGGAATACGGCGTATAGTAGGGCAGAGATAAATAAATAAAATAAATAAATAAATTCTACGGGGGCGCAAAAAAGTTCAAATAATACGTTCTTGGGGCGGGAATCCCATAGAGTACTTTTTTTAAATTTAAGGAGACTCAAAACAGTTAGAGGAATACGGGGCGCTAAAAAAGTTTGAAGTTTCTAGGGGGGGCGGAAATCTCGAAGCGGACATTTTTTTTTCAAATCTATAGGGGCGCAAAACAGTTAGAGGAAGATTCTGCAGAGGACA
This sequence comes from Armigeres subalbatus, assembly GCF_024139115.2. Classification (NCBI taxonomy): domain Eukaryota; kingdom Metazoa; phylum Arthropoda; class Insecta; order Diptera; family Culicidae; genus Armigeres; species Armigeres subalbatus. The sequence goes on from NW_026942372.1 coordinate 114,672, forward strand.
TATTTCTAAATCTACGGGGGCGCAAACAGTTCGAAAAATACGTTTTAAGAGAGCAGAAATCCCATAGAGGACATATTTTGAAATCTACGGGGGCGCAAAAAAGGTAGAGGAATACATATAGGCGTGGAGATCCTACAGAGGACATATTTCTAAATCCACGGGGGCGAAAAAAAGTTCGAATAATACGTTCTAGGAGAGCGGAAATCCCGATGAGGACATATTTTTAAATCTGCAGGGGCGCAAAAAAAGTTAGAGGATCACGTATGGGAGGGTGGAGATCCTGCCGAGGACATATTTCTAAATCTACAGGGCGCTAACAGTTCGAGTAATACGTTTTGGGAGCGGAAATCCCGTAGAGGACATATTTTGAAATCTACAGGGCGCAAAAAAAGTTAGAGGAGTACGTATAGGAAGGTGGAGATATTTAAATAAATAAATTCTACAGGGGCGCAAAAAGTTCAAATAATACGTTCTAGATCCCGTAGAGGACTTTTTTAATCTAAGGAGGCGCAAATCAGTTAGAGGGATTCGTATAGGAGGGCGGAGATCCTGCAGAGAACAAATTTTAAAATCTACTGGGGTGCAAAATTTTCGAATAATACGTTCTAGGGGAGCGGGAATCCCGAATAGGATACATGAAGAATATAAGGGGGAACGATTTTAGAATGGTAGGAGCAGTAACAGCGATCTTAGAGAGCGGAAAATTTTTCAGAAGAAAATTATTTTTCGTTTCGGTGAAAAGTAAGCAAAAAAAAATTTTTTTTTTGGTCCCGAGAGCTGGTTACTCAGTGAGTAACTTGGAGTAACCACCATGACAGCACTGGTTCCGAAGAATACTATCGCTGATGACTTGGATATTTGCGGTCACATATTCGACGTACCTTCAATCGATTCGGGCAAGTACGGGCAAGAGCTGATTTGCTGCTTTTGTGTAGGTGGAGAAAAAAAGGAATGGAAACAAAGCCTTTGACCGGGTGAAATGATGACCGTTTGTCACGCAAACGCAACATCGGCATGCCACGAACAGGTGGTCAACAACGGTACTGGTATTAGCTTACAGAAATGGAATGAAAAACAATTTGAAAAGTAGAGATTTAGTATCTGAATTCTTAGTATCAACACGACAGTGCTACAATTTGTCATGTTCCACCATTTGAAGTTGTAAGCTATATAACGTAAATGCGTACCTCAATTCTTTATCAAAATATTGATCCTTTTTTATTGAGTGTATTTTTGGAGTCTTCAGCTAGCCCTGTGAGCAAAGGCGTTGAATTGTTAATCTGGAGATGACGAGTTCGATTGTCGGTCAAGTGGGAAACATTCCCCAGTAACATTCGCGTATTATAATGGTTCAATAGAAGTATTGTAGAGCAAATAATGGTTTTCATGATCGTCATAAAAGGCCAAGGCCAAGTTCCAGTTGGAATGTAGAGCCATATAAGAAGTATTTTAGTGATTTTGAAAACACCAATTAAGTTCATTACTTATTATATAACGCAATCGTAAACAGCAATTCAAGTCAAACATGACAAACAAAACAAATTTTAAGAAAACCAACCAGCCGAAAATACATGGGCGCAAACACCACAATTCAACACATTCTTATATTCTCGAGTATGTTTAATAAATAAAGATTTATGATTTTAAATCCAGGAGTTAATTCTTTGTCCTTTGTGAACCATGCACTTAGTTATTTTTTAATCGATTTCTATATTCGTGAAGCAATTATAGTGATGTAAAAGAAGATTCTTCCTAGAATCCCTAAAAGGATTTCTTAACGATTTCTTCTAGCAATTTATCCAGCAATCATTCAAGTAATTTCTCTAATATTTCGTCTAGAAGACAGTCCTGGTGTAATTCTTAGTGAAAGTATTAAGGGGTCGTTCAAAAATGACATCACAGGTTTTAGGGGGAGGGGGTCTAAGATTTTTTGACAGTACGTATACTAGGTATACAAAAAAGCTTGACAGAGGGAAAGAGAGGGTCTAGAAAACTCAAAAAGAAGTGGACGCCATATTCGAATCACCCCTTACTTGATACAGCTGGAATACAGCTCCTCTTCGATTAGCCTATGTCGAATGGAGAATCTTGCTCCACTAGACTCGATCCTCCGCCAATCTCTTTCCGACGCCATGAACGTTTGGCACCATCAGGTTCTCTTCAATTACAAAAAGTCATCGTGCACGTGGCTTTCTTCGAAGCCTACGGTCTCTTTCCGGTTATCTACTGAATATTATCTTCCCTTGACGTTGTTCCAGCATACAAATAAAGGTTCCCCCAAACAAACGCGACGCGACAGTCGCGACGCGATTCTATCGCTTGGGGACAGCGATTCTGTCGCCGTTGGTGTGTAAGCGTAAATAGAACATTGCCTGCAGCGACCAAACGATAGAATCGCCGCGACTAGTTGCCGCCGTCGCGGCGATGAAATCGCTAAGGTCTGGGGGAGCCTTAACGTGTTAGTCAAAATACTCTACGAAAATTCTGCATGACGCTTGGTGATAAGATGTGGCTACAAATCAAGACCATTCTGAATGAGGTTGGGCTCGATTTACGAATTCAAGCGTTACAGACAGCTTTTCGGACTTTCCTATAGGGCAGCGGTGCTCAACCTTTTTCTTGAGAGGTACCCTTTGGAACTTTTGCTTTAATTGAGGTACCCCCTCTCGAAATTAGGCTTCCAATCATTTTGAAATAATAATACCGAGCCCTTTGAAGGAAAGCTCCTTTAAGCATTTGAATCCCTTTTGAAGTAGACTTACGCGCCTCTTCATTAGAGGCTTCTGAGCCTCTTGAAGGCAGTTTTTACGCCACTTAAAAGGAGGCTTCCTTTCCTGCTTATAACGACGCTTCCAACCCTCTTGAAAGAAAGCTTCAGAACCAATTGAAAGTAGACTGCTGAGGCTCTTAAAAGAAAGATTCTGAGCCTCTTGAATGGGGGCTTCCGAGCCTCTTGAAAGAAGGCTTCCGAGCCTCTCGAAAGGAGCCTTTCGAGCTTCTTGAAAGGAGGATGCTTCTGAGGCTCTTGAAAGAAGGTTTCCGAGCCTCTCGAAAGAAACCTTTCGAGCATCTTGAAAGAAGGAGGCTTCTGAGCCTCTTGAAAGGACGCTTCCGAGCCTTTTAGAAGGAGTCTTTTAAGCCTCTTGAAAGGATGCTTTTAAGTCTCTTGAAATGAGGCTTCCTACCCTCTTGAAAGGAGCCTTCCGAGCCTCTTAAAAGGAGGCTTTTGCGCTTATTGAATAAGTTCTTCTGAGCCTGGAAGAAGGTTTTTGAGCCTCTTGAAAAGATCTTGAAAGGAGACTTCCAAACCTCTTGAAAAGAGGCTTCCGAGCCTCTTGAAGGAAGGCTTCCGAGCCTTTTGAAAGAAGGCTTCCGAGCCTCTTGAAGGAAGGCTTCCGAGCCTTTTGAAAGAAGGCTTCCGAGCTTTTTGGAAGAAGGCTTCCCAGCCTCTTAAAAGGAAGTTGAAAGGAATCTTCTGAGCCTCTGGATAGGAGCCTCTTGGAAGGAGGCTTTTGAGCCTCATGAAAGGAGACTTCTAAGCGTCTTAAAATGCTTTTGAGTCCCTGGAAAGGGATTTTTGAACCTATTGAAAGAAGGCTTCCGAGCCTCTTGAAAAAAGGCTTCCGAGCCTCTTGTAAGGCTTCCGAGCCTCTTGAAAGAAGGTTTCCAAGCCTCTTGAAAGGAGTCTTCCGAGCCTTTTAAAAGGACGTTTCCGAGACTCTTGGAAGGAGGCTTTTGAGCCTCTTGAAAGGATGCTTTTGAGCCTCTTGAAATGAGGCTTCCGAGCCTCTTGAAATGAGCCTTCCGAGCCTCTTGGAAGGAGGCTTCTGAGCCTGGAAGGAGGTTTTTGAGCCTATTGAAAGAAGACTTCTGAGCCTCTTGAAAGTAGGCTTCTGAGCCTCTTCAAAAGCGGCTTCTGAGCCTGTTGAAAAAGGCTTCCAAGCCTCTCGAAAGGAGGTTTCCATGCATCTTAAAAGGAGGCTTCCGAGCCTCTTAAAAGAAGGCTTACGAGCCTCTTGGAAGGAGGCAACCTAATAACTTTGAAGGAAGCTTCTGAAGTGCCCAGGAGGCTTCCGAGCCTCTTGGAAGAAGGCCATCAAGCTGCTTGGAAGAAGGCTTCCGAGATGCGTAGAAGGATGCTTCTTATCCTCTTGCAACGAAGCAACCGAGCATTAGTGAAAAAAAAAATCATTTTGTTCATTCGACGTTTCGCTCGTTCGATTCATTGTTCCGCAGCCCTTTATACATTGTGCTGGTTGTGGAAGGCGAAATTCAATTGGGATTTATTGATCGCATTGCATATTATGTACAATATAAATTTTTGAAATAAAAATACACAATTATCAAAACTATATCAATGAATTTTGGTTGGAATTGTAATACGTCCGCCATTACGCATTTTTGTCCGGGGTAACCCCTAGGGCCAGCGAAGGTACATGTACATGTACACCAGGTTGAGAACCGCTGCTATTATAAAAATAACATTTTGACTTTGTTTTTTTGGGAATAATTGATTATTGTTTCGCTTTTATGTCCTTTACTATGCTTTACTGCAGTTCAGTATCACTTTTCCGAGATCCTTTTGATCGTACGCCAAGGAGTGGGATTTTGATCAGATGGTACCCATTAGCTTCAGCACGGACCGTTTGTCAATGATTTAGGCTACATTTTCAATCTTTTTTACAAAGTTATGATGGAGTCCGCTTCCTTAATATGCTTCACACATGTGCCTTTGTCAAAACACAAAATTTTATAATAAATATTTCCTGGGAATCATTTGAAGAATCCATCTCCTTGAGTACGGATTCGACTCTTTTTGCTTTGTATCAGATTACCGTGTCCATCGCGTAATACACCGATATTAAAATCGGCCAAAATTTCACTGGGTTATGATGCTTTCGGATAATGAACAGTAATTGCCGCTACAAGAATTCCTGAACGTGTACATCAACTGTTATTGTATCGATCGCTGCAAATGGATTTGACAGAATTCAAGACTTGATTACATTGCTTACAAAATCATAGCCTTTTTACAGAACTTTCCTAAATAAACTTGCCTATCAACAGCTTCAAAACTCTATCAACACGGATCATGTTGAAATGGTTCCGTGGAAGCATTTTTTAACCGTACTTCACTCATGGTATATCATCATCATCACCTTGCATAACAATCTTCCACGCAAAAGTTTATCGTTTAACTTATGGGCCTATGTTCTGTCATGTGCAGCATGTTATCCACTTCTATTTCTTTCTTCTGCTCCCTGAAAGTCCGTAGTTCATTTTGTGTCTTATTCGGTTGACTTTATTCTTCAATGTTCTCATGTTTTTCAAATCTTGAATAGAAGTACCATTTTTACGGGAAAAGATTGAAAGATTTTCCGATCGAGCATATGGCTCATAGGGACCGATTTACGTTTAGATTTTTGCATGTCCTGAAATGGAAACTCTCCACTATACTGCCGAATCTCATTACAAACTGCTCCGCTGCTCTTATCTTCTATTTTCGCCATCTTACCCAGTGCAAGAAAGTGAATGTTGGGAATAGTGTATCATTCGTGCAAAGTCTGTTTGCCCATTTCATGGTAAAAGATTCGCATTCCCATTCTTATGCATCACAGAGCGACAGATTATAACGTAAACAATGATACACAATAATTACCTGTCAGTCAAAGTTTCTCTGAAAACAACCGTCATACGCATAGTTGTCCCATATTTGCTGGGATTCCCTATATACATGGGACAGTTATGCGTTTAACGGCAGAATAGGAACGCATCAAAATTGTGCTTATACTTTCTGGGACACCCTATAGGCATCGGAGCGACGGTTAGTCAATTTTATGAGCATGAGCATGATGACCGTGCATTTCGTAGTTTCTACTCCGTGATTGACCAGAACAATCGCAATTACACAGGGAACATAAACCATTTTTGTCGATTTTCAGTTTTTTACACCACAACGGCTTCTATTTGCAAAGATCTAGTAAGAGGATAACAAAAAAGTGATATTTGACAACTTAATCTGGAGATATGAACATTTTATTTTCTGGTATATATCACAATTGCCAGGTCGTTGCCAGACAAAGTAGTACATGCACAGTAAAATCAGCTTATTTAAAAGAAAATTCGGCAACATGACTGTTTTCGCAACAGATTTTAATGCTATTTAGAATTTCAAGATAGTTGTACTACTTTTACAGTCAACGTTTTACGGTCTCATTTTACGGTTTTACGGTTTCATTTTGTTCCCATTAATAGTGGTAAATGTTCAATTTGTTCCAATAAACTTGAAATTTGTCAAGAAACTGCGCTTATTTTTCACTACTATTTTTAGGCACATCAGTCATGATGGTACAGCTAAGTTGTAGTAATGGCAATGGCAACTATGAATTTATTATTCGATGTTCTTGGGAAAATGCGTCTCCTGAAAATTTTACTCAATGTGCCACTTTCTCTGTGTTTTGCCAAATACATTTATTATGAAAATATTTTTTTGATTATGCTGCTCTCAAGGAGAGCAGTCAAGAAAAAATTGCTTCAATTATCGAATCACATTTTAATCGTTGGAATCGGGGAATAATAAGCAATTAATTGTATAATGCACAGCTCACCAATAGACCAACTCAAATAAAATTCCCCGAACAAATTATGGCGTTTGAGCAGGTCGTATAATGAACGCAAAATAAACTTTTTTCAAGCGAATGTCAAGTGAACCTCTCACAGATCTATTGGATAGTTTTCATGGGATTAAAAGACCATTCTTACTGTACATGTTTTGTAGATTATTTTTGAATAAAAACCAATAACAGGATAAGCAGAGGAAAATAATTTGAACACTTTTTTTTGTCTTGATTAGCGAGACTTTCAGCCCTGGGCTGGCTCGTCTCGAAATTGAACACTCATTACTTAAAGAGACCGACAATCTTCTGTATATCCGTGATCAACATACAAAAAGAAATTCTGTTTAGTAATGTATAGGAAGTCGCCTTGGTTAGCGTGAAATAATTCGACACTACACTACTTTAAAGACACCAAAACTAACACCGTGTTTCACTCAAACGCATACGAAGGAAAGAGGTTTTCTACCAATCCATCGTTGAGTAGTAGTGAGTATTGAGTATCACTACCCACTTCGCACTACTCACTTTTCACTGTGAGAAGTGGGAAATAAGTAGTGAAAAGGGAGACGTCTCACTTTTCACGCCTGATTTCTCACTTTTCAAATGACCTATTCGCTCAAATGACATGTTCGGTCCAATCATCCCTTCAGCCAAATGATCTGTTCGGCCAAATGTCCTTTTCGGCCAAATGTCTTGTTCGGCCAAATGTCTTGTTCGGCCAAATGTCTTGTTCGGCCAAATGTCTTGTTCGGCCAAATGTCCTATTTGGCCAAATGTCCTATTCGGCTATATGACCCTTTCGGCCAAATGGTATATTCGGCCAAACAACTTTCGGCCTAGTAGCCTTCGGCCAAATGGAAATAGGGTTCTCGCTGCAAAGAAATTAGAAAACAACAAGGCCAGTAAACGTCAAAATTTATGGAAAACGAAAGAGAAAGAGATTCGTTCGTGCAGTGCCCTATTCGGCCAAACGGCCCGTCCCAAAAAAAACCCTGATTGATCCACCTAGCGGTGTTTGTGCCTTTCTCGTACATCAGATATACTAAAAAAAATGAGTAAGAATTTCTTAGCGTATTTCTTTGTATATAAATCGTATTTTGGCCATAGTCCGATCTGGTGAATTTTCAATAGGTAACAATGGGACAGGATTCCCCGTCGAATGCAACTTGTTACAAACAAATCGGATCGAGATAAGTGCCTAAAAGATGAATGAGTTTTATTTTGCGCACATACATACACACACGCACACACATACACACAGACAGACACCATCTCAATTCGTCGAGCTGAGTCGATTTGTATATAACACTATGGGTCTCCAAACCTTCTATCACAAAATTGTCTTGGAAGTGAATATATAGCCTTTTCGTAACACACGTAAAAAAAACAGATGAATCCACCTAGCAGTGATGTTGCCTTTCTCGTTCAATATGAGTTGTATCGAGAAAAGCACAACAGAAAAATGATCAATAGCTCTTTATAGTGATATATCCCATTATTTCCATCACATTTGCTTACATGAATTTGTATGCTTGCACTACCATTGTTCCTGGATTATTTTCAATAGATTTTTTTCGATGGAGGCAATGCAATGAAAAAAGCAATGTTTTTAATTGGGTTAATTGGGGTTAATTTTTAAAAGCATGATTGTTTATAAACGAAAATCTTACGGGAGACATAAAAGAATCGCAAACCATTGAATTTAAGTAAAAACGGATGGATTTCGCTTAATATTTCCATTGTGGCGCGATAATGATTTACTAGTATTGAATTGTAACGGTAATATTTATTCAAAAATGTGCTACAGAAGAATATATAAGAGATTTGTTAGGCCATTTTGCCCCGGGGGTGCGTTTTACACTGTTGTCCTCTACTAACTCTATGTTTCTTATATGACATCGGCATCTAGTCGAACTGAATTTTTATTGCGCCAACTTTGTAATCCACTTCTGTCTGAGAATCTTCATCCCTGCCGTATTCTAATGGTTCTTTTAAACCTGTTCTATCGTCTCCAATTCCTTCATGAACATGTTGCACTCAGTTTGGAAGATGATATTCGCATTCGCATATCATTGGAAAAGAAAAAAAAAGAAAATACACACTAGAATTCTTCATGTTTTCGAAAAGTATCAAAAACTTAACTGGTCGGTCAGCCCATTATACTAAAATAAGCCTCCTGTCAAATTTTCAGCTAATTAATATAAAATTGGTGGCTCAAGCCGATTTAGTGTTTTTGGGCTATTTCAATTTTGAAAAAAAAATCTAACAAGTGATATAAACGCCGAAAACCATCGCAACAACCTATATAAGGAAACTTTTGGTGTGCTGTACAAGTCGTTTCGTTCGAGTTTTGACCATATTGAAGTGATTTTCGAGCCTCCAAGTGCATAAACACTGTTTCCCCTAAAAGTTATTGTTCTACAAAATTCTGTCATTATTCCTCTTTTTTCCCTGTACATTTGAGTAATATAACACAGGGCAACCAAATTTAACCTTTTGCGGGTCCTCTGAATCAATTGATGTGTCTTCAGTAGATTTTGGCTCGCTGAATCCGAATCTGTTCTCAGATATGCTCTAACACGTCCAAATTTTTAGATATAGCTAGATTAATATCGCTAATTTGAAGAAATTGGCATTTTTCGAAGGACTTTCATGTAGTATATAAACATAATTTTAGGTCAATCAATACCCGAAACGGTACAAGCACATCTGATCTAATGAATTTTCATCAGATTTGCACGTTACAATTGTTTTCTATTCGGTTTTCCTTGAATTTAAGTTCAGTGAATTCAATTTAAAAATGTTCCATGAAAGTCCGTTTCAAAAACTTGCATGCAAACGCCATCACCACCAGTTCGAAGCCACAAAAAAATCAACGATATGCGGCCAGAGGAACTGGAATATGAAAATATTGAATGAAGTATAGAGATACTAGTCAGTTTGTATATTTTTGTTTGTATCATTTTTTTTCATATTATACTCAACATTTCTCCTCGTCCTAAAATGTTATTCTGCTCGATTTCAGATTGATTTTTCCCGATCGATCAACTTCCAATAACCACACGTATTATCTGTTATCATGTTGCAATTGTGTTGTGCTAGATTATAGTGCGAACATGATGATCCAGAAAGTGCGTTTCTTTTAATCAACAAGGAAACAGATCGGATTGCAATTTGAACAAATTCAAATCTTCTACTAGATCCCCTACCACAACATTCAAGCCTCATTGACTAATAAAATACATTCCAGCACTTGGAAAATAAGTTGAAACTTAAACATTTTGTAACTTCATCGTAAATTTTCTCATTCATGCCGTTGTTTTGTTAAATTAGAGAAATATCAGAGTGCAGAATTGATGGATCATCCAACCATATGCTCGGGTAACTGTAATATGTTGAACAGCAGACGAGTGGAGCGGAGCCCAAATTTTTTTTCTGACAAAGCTTGATAAAACTAGTGAACTTTTTCCCGTTTCACTGTTATAAACTGACCATAGTTAAAAGAAATTGCATTGGGATTATTGCAACATCCACGCAGCATTTTCAACGCGAATCAAATAAAAAGTCCCCCACGCACCAGTAGGTTGTTGACGTTTTCCGGTTTCTGTTGCGTAGCCGTCAACGTCGCTTCAGCTTGTATGCAATCATACACAAGAACGATCGAATGCAACCCAGAGACGATGGTATTATATAGAGACACGCGGAGAGAATAAAAGCTATTCTGGCTTCACGGCCAGCGGACAAAAAAAAATGTGTGATCGGCAACATTAAAATTTGTGAGAACTTGAAGTGACTCTCAGTGTGAGCAGTTATTTCGTTTGCTCCAACTACATATTTTGTATTCTTTAGCACCATTCCCTTATATTCAACAATAAATATGATTAACTATCATATATAAATTTGCAATGAGAACTATGAAAACATCTTCATTTACTGAACTTTTCAAACTTTTTCAAAATTTCTTTAATGTTGATTACAATACCTATCTTGCATTTAGTACCGATTGGTAATGTTTGTTTACTTTGCTCGTTTGGTACCGCGTGTGACGGTTCGTTTGGTACTTTCGGCTTCACTGTTTGCGGGTCTCTATCTATAAACAACGTCTCTGATGCAACCTATCGATTCGTTGATTGATATTGCTAATTGATAGTTTTCCACCATGCACCACATTTCGAAAGATTAGATGTTTGTGATCCATTTTGGACCTTGATTGACTAGTAATTCTTTTAATAGGGTTGACGATGGCTGTTCCAAAATGCTCAAAATCATTGATTTTAGGACATTTATTGAGGTATATCTCAAAATCTCGACGTGTTAGAGCTAATCTGAGGTCAGATTCGGATTCAGCGAGCAAAAATCTATTAGGGACACATTATTTGGTGTTAGGGACAAAATCTTGTTGAGCTGTGTAATTGTCAATGTGCGGTTTACCGGGAAATTCTTAAAAATCAGAAGCTGAACATTTGTAATAAATTAGCACGTTAGGATAAATAGAACTAACATAAATAGAATCATATGATATTTGATGCTTACAACAAACTACTTCCAAATTTGGTTCATTTCATCATATGTCTGTATGTCAAAGTGGTTGTCCTATTTTTTGTTCTTCCAGAGGTCTGTAAGTTCAAGGTCCGTGGTCCGAAAAATGTGTATCCTCGGCTGAGGCAAATTATCCCGGGCAGACACAATTTCAGCTCGATTGGCCAACTACAAACTGAGAGACAGCCCTCCAAAGTTAGCTGTTTTGTATAAAAAACAGCCTCTGGTATTATAGTTTTGTTCGACACTGTAGATATATTTTTTTCTATTTTATAGTGAATTACACTACATTTCCTATTAAAAATGTAAGCTAGACTTTTGCGCACTCATACACATACACACAGACTCGTCGAACTGATACGATCGTGTCTCCGCGTCTTTTATAAATAGTTTGTTTTTGGGGCGAATATACTTAGTGTACGAGAAAGGCAAAAAATGTGTTTTGGTCATATTTTTTCAGCACATAGTCCGACTTGTTCAATTTTCAATAGATAATGAGGCAAAATTCCGCGTCGAGGGCAACTGTTGCGAGTAAATCGGTTGAGAGTAAGTACAAAAAAGTGAGCTAGACTTTTTTATGTGCTATTTATTTTAAAAAAAAATAGAATTTTGTCCATAATTTCTAACCCTGCAGTCCCATCCGGCCAATGTTCAATAGGAAACAATGGGACAGAATTCTCCGTCGAATGTAAGTAAATCATTTAGGGTAAGTGCAAAAACTGTCAGAGCGACTTGTGTGGGGTTGAATTAGGGTGGTCTAACCGGTAGTACCGAAACCGGTAATACCGGTATTACCGGTCAATTTTGGGTACCGAAAATACCGGTATTAAAGACGGAAAATACCGGTATTTTCGGTATTCTGAATTTTGCTGTCAGAATGATAAATCTCGAATAGTTTTCATCTACAAACATATATTAGCTAAACTGCATGTAATTGATGCCCCATAGATGGGGCAAATATTCGGTTACAAGCAGTAAAGCAACGCGCAAAAAAAACAATTAAATGCGTGCATGAGTAACTTTGCCCAAGTTCCAAAAATGATCATCATCGTCATTAATCATACGTGTTGCTTCATTCTCTTACCCATCTGCCAATCTGCGAATGATTTTTTTCTCAATGAACATTGTTGACATCGTCGAAAATTTTCCCGCAATATATGAAATTGTGAATAAGATACGTGCCGTAGTAGTTCTTTCCCGTAGATCATCTGTGAAAAACAATTTATTGCAAAAATATGTACGTTCTGAATTCGGAAAAGAATTTAAATTAGTGGCTGATGCCAAGGCACGCTGGAATAGCATGTTATCTATGCTCAAACGAATCTATGAATTTTTAATCCAAATTTAACTTCAGTGATGATTGTTTGGCGGTTGGTGAAATAATTCAAGCCCTCAAATCTGTTCAAGCTGCTGTGGATCTTCTCTGCTGTGGGTTCTACATTCTATATGAAGCAGACGTGGCACTCCAATTTATGTTGAAACAATTATCAAATTCAGCCAAAGAAATTTCCGCCACTTAGTCTATCCTTTGAAGGGATAAATCCAAGACAGCCAAACAGAATAAACCGATCTTTTTGCTTTTTTGAATAATTCTGCCGTGAAGCAATTGATCAGAAACGATTTTGTTATTTTCTTCAAGACATCCAGAGCTACTTTGATTAAGCAAGCGGACGGGATCTTGAAGCGTCTAATCATTTCTGATGCGATCGTTGAAACTGAGACAACGACCATACCTGACGATCGGTACGAAGAAGATGCCTCTATGGATAATTTTTCTGGTTCATCGGTTAAAGAACAACTTGTGCAGAGACTGTAGCAGAGCAAAACACTGCTGGTGGCAAATGCGTTGACGCCAGGATCCTTGCATGCAATCCGTAAGGGATTCTCCTACTATGAATCTGGAGGGATTAATGGCAAGCACTTGACACTGATTTTCGACGGTCTTGAAACCATTCGCCCAACTTCGGTTGAACCAGAGAGGGAATTTTCAGTAGTTGGCAACATTGCCAACAAAATCCAATGCGGATTGGGAGATGAGTGGCTCAGTATACTATGTCTACTTAAGTTTTGCTTTGCCAAGCTCAACAAGCATTGAAGTTTGTCAACAAATGTTGTTTTTCATCCAAAAGTCCAAATCAAAAGTTTTTCTTTTAATACTTGTGTTCGGATTTGTACCAACTTCCTGAAGCAGCACGGATTTGTGGTAACTCAAAACTAGAAGATTTTGTTTTATTACTCGTAATTCAAGGTATTTGTTACAACTACTTACAAGATTTGGTATGCCTCGTTTCCGATAGTACCGATTCTAAAGCCTTCGACGTTATCTCAGCTTATCTTGACTATCCCTACGCAAATGTACATTTTTAGTTTTATCTCTTCAGGTCACTTCAAACTAGTTTATTACTTACTAGGACCCCTAAGATTGCACCCGTATTATCGATACAGAAACAGACCAGTTGAATCAGTAGCAACTAAATTTTCGCTGTATTCTTCTACTGTAAATATAATGCATTTTAATCAAGCTGATATGATTTACCATTGATTTTAATTTAAGGTACACCGGGGCAAGTTGAAACGGTTTTTTTCGGTTGAAATTCGAAGTGCTGTAAAAAAATCACCCTTTGGTATATTTTGAATCCGTTTGCGGTGTTTGCTAGTTCGGGCCAAATATTATACATAAAAAATAAGCAACCTTAACAAACTTGTTTATAAATATTTTTTATATTTAAATTACTTTTTTATATGCATCGTTTCAACTTGCCCCGCGAATCGGGGCAAGTTGAAACACTGTGTTATATTTAGACGTAAGCTAATTTTGCCGTATTAATAACAAAATATATGTAGGGGAACAGGTGGTAAAATGAACACGTTAAGGACTTGCGTTGAATTCAATCATAAAACGAGGATAATTTGCTAGTTTTACCACTTGGTCCAACAATTTAACTCATATTCTTATTGCACTGAACATTTTTTTCGCTAATAAACATTGTTTTATATAGTTTTTCTTCGAAATGAAAAACATCAAATTTTCGTATGTACAAAAATAGTGCGGGTAAAATGAACACTGCCTGGTGGTAAAATGAACATCGCTTCTTAAACTTTTTTGGAACATTTAATTTTCTTTTTTTAACTTTAGCACTGTATATATAACTAGTTAAGATTACGAGAGTCTTTTGAAAAATATGGTATAACTTTTGAAAAGCTCTTAATTATCAATATAATAAAAAGAAGAAAAAAAGTTTTTAAATATCAGTTATTTTTAAATTAAATTTACATATTCAAAGTTTTATCTTGGTTATTTGATATGGGTTGTTTCTTAAACCTCCGCTTCACAATTGCACAAATTTTATCATAAATTTGTGAAAGTTTGATACAAGTGTTCATTTTACCCCCATACATGCCTTGTGATAAATAACTCTTCCTCTAACTATGCAAACCAATAATTTTACTATTTACCCCTGCAACATCTTTGTGAAGGTTGTCCTATTCGCCGCTGTACTAAGAACAGGTTTGAATCAATGTTATTATGAATTTATTAAGAATTAAAGCTTGCGAAAAAATGGTTGAAAATTACATCAGACCCTATTTTTACAGCCTCGTTTGATATTTTGGATAGTAATAGCTATTCGTTCGGTCTCAAATCCAAAATATTAGTTCATGTACCTTATTTTATTTCGAGGAAAACGTGTGCATGATTAACATACGCCTAAATAGTGTTTTAATATAAATATAGCCTACTGTTCATATTACCACCCCTGTTCATTTTACCACCTCTTCCCCTACTCAGTGACACTCATAAAGCACGAGGTTGTAAAGGTGACTTTAAAACTGCCAGGATTCGCATAAGAGTCCCATGTAAGGTTTTGACGATTTTAATTTTCTTTCGCTGAAAATTGTCTCCTGTTTAAGAAAAACTGATGAAATACAGTCAAACCTCCATGAGTCGATATTGAAGGGACCATCGACTCATGGAAATATCGAGATGTGGAATAGAAAATCTTTGGAAAGCTCTTTAGAGGGACCATCACAGTAACCCAGAAAATATTTTTTGATATGGAATAATTTGCTTCCATGAGTCGATATCGAGTCATAGAACATCGACTCATGGAGGTTTGACTGTAGTAGGCTTCGTTCTCGAAATTTGAAAACAAATCCCACTTTTATATCTTTGACACACACAATTCCCGTTTTTAATAACGTTTCGGCTTACTCCATTCAGCCATCATCAGATATTGAAAAAAAATCCCACTTTTGTTGTCTCATATTTACTTTCATATTTACTCGCATAAAAATCAGATTCCAGATTTTGATAGGTACTCTTTTACACAAAAAATAAACTTATGGTCCATTTAGTTGTCCCAGAGCAATAAATACGGATAAAGAATTTTTTGTCAATAATTTGGAAAGATACCAATTTTTTTCAATTTATTAATTTTTTTTGTATTACTTTATGTAAAACAAGTTTGATAAATTCAACTGCAAATTACTCAAGTCAGCGAAAATGACATGGGACTCTTATGCGAATAAGGGCAGTGTACAACAAAGCCACAAGCGTATTTTCAGAGATCAAATTCTGGAGAACGCACTTCGCTGAAAATTTATCAAATTGATTTCCTCCTACTGGTGACCACTTGGATTACTATTCAGGATGCTTCATTAAATATTTGGTTAACTTGTATATTGCGCAGTTGATTAATTCGAGTGTGGCTTCTTCACAAATGCACATTAACTAACCAGCCATCATATCTCTCATAAACTCTCATTTTATTTTTCTGAGAGTCAGTGCTCGAAGATTAAGAATCTCAAAACTGCAGTTTAAGCATGACCCTTTTCATTCTATAGTGGAGATTGTAGGAGGGTTGCATTTATGACGGAATGGGCGGACATTTATAAAATTTATGTTCAGAAGTTTGCATATTTTTATAAATTTGTGTTTTTTGAATGTATGTTTTTTGAAACCATGCTGAATTCTGGAAAAAAAAACTTTTAATTGCAAGGGTGACGTTTTGAATTGTTGTTTCAACTTGCCCCGCACCACGCATTTCTATTTGCCCCGATGAGTTGAACATGCAGAGCAATATCAAACAACCAAAATACAAAAATTAAAACGGGTCTTTCATCGATTTTTCATAATCATTATGCTTATTCAACATTGAATGATTACCTACCGTGAAAATTTGATGAAAAAACTCTTCTAAACATTGTTTTGAGACCTGTTTCATTGGCACGTCAAATAGTTGTTTTGGATTTTGCAAAGGGCGAAAAATAAACAATGACAGGGATTGCCTTTAAAAGCTGCAATCTTTCGGGAATGGCAGTCAGAAGGTGCGTTTAGACGAGTAGTTTGTTGAAAAAAAATATCAGAGCATTCGGTCTTTTCCTATCTGAATTACAGCTTCCGTTTCAACTTACCCCGCATTTCAACTTGCCCCGGTGTACCTTACGCTGAATCCGAAATTCGAAACACTATACGTATCGCCTCTTCTTCTGTAGTACCCCTAGCACTAAATTAAGATTTTTAGGTAAGGTTTAATTCTCGAAAAACAACGTTTTAATATTAACTTTATGATTTTAGATGATAACAATGGCCGTTTTTATCACCTTTGTTTTGCTCTATTTTTCATCTCTTATCAATTCCATTTTCTCTTATCATTCAATTTCTAGGTATTAGTAGCTAATGAAATATGTGTATAATTTAACCATTGGGAGTGCTCATTCGATCGACTCTCGCAAAGGTATAGGTAGGTACACTGGGCAGCATGACGGTGATAACAACTTGAAATTTTCACAAAAACCGGTATTCTACCGGTATTACCGGTATTGACTCTACCAAATACCGAATACCGGTATTTGTTAAAAATGACCAATACCGACCACCCTAGGTTGAATGCTATATTAAATAGTTGGCGCTGGAATGATTTTTTGGTTGCTCTACAGTCGCACTCACCATGGCGCCGAATAATGCGACCGTAGTTTACACTGAGATCCAAGTTATTCACTGCACTGACCGTGAAATATTCCAACCCTGCCTGTATCAACCTGTGATTCGGCGTTTTGTACTACTCTTCCTGTAGCAATCGACTAATCCATACGAAAATTTGTTAGTCACAATGTGCATTTTCATTAGGACCCTAAAAGGTCTTTCTTCCTGGGGATTTTAATCCATCATTTCTCGCTCTGCAAGTTAAATTAATTTACACTTGTTGACGATTGTAAGAACTATAAGTGTTATGTCTTGTCTCGCGTCGCGTTTATTTTGTGTGTGGTGTCGTTCTTACGTTAAGCACAAACCATAAAAATTGTTGTCTCGCTCTGCACTTTTCAATTCTTATTTCTCACTTCACAATTATCGGTAATCACTTCAAACTTTTCACATTAACCATTATTCGGCTAAACGACATTTACAGTTGTTTTCGGCCAAACGCTGGTTTTGGGCACCAGTTCGGCCGTATGTCCCTATCACCCTTTTGAGATACAGTCCTCCACGTCGCTTTCGACCAAATTGGGTTTTGGTTTAATAACTGTTTCAGTCAAACGGCCGAATTGGACACCAAATGGCTATCAGCAGAATGAGTTTCGGTCAAATGACCCTTCACCCGCTAAAATGGTGCTTATCAGAAAGATCTTCTTGCTTGGTACCAGCTCTGTAGGAAAATATCCGTCACTTTTTCTAGCGCTTTTGTATGTGGAATTGCTCAACTGCGCTTTTTTGGGTAGTGTTCTGGCGCACTGGGTAGTGTTCTGGAAATTTGGGATGTTGGACATAATGCAGGTCTTTTCAAAACTTTTCATATTGTTTGCTTCATAAAGGCCCTTGTAGGAAGTACTAGATGAACTAGATTTCGTTTTTTATCTTAATTACTTGGACTGGTGCAAATGGTGTGGCATTTCAATTTTAATCTCATCCAGTGATTTATCATTGTTTGCCATCGTAAAATTTATGCCGCCTCTTAGTCAAATACTGAAGTAGACGTTTGTGATCTTCAAAGGATCCCGGCAAAACGCGGCAGTTACTCTAAGTTGCTTCTTTCTATTTTATGCGCGCTTAGGCAAGACTCTTCTTTGAGGGAAGTGAAGAATTTATTCAGGGATTCCCCCTTTCTCTTGTTTTTATTCATGCTCGCGATTGTACCTGTCGGTAGATTTCCAAGCTCTCAGCAACATCAAGTTTCCACGGAGGTGAGACATTTCTTAAAATTTTAATGTTTGATGTCGTAAGTGAATGTTTTTCCTGATATACATGTTCAGCTACCTTAGACCTAAACTCATAATTTAATCCCTTATGAGTTTCCCTCTTAGCCTTACTTACTTCTGCAATATGTTTTTTGAACCTTGCATCTAACGATCTTTTTGTTTGACCTACATATACTTTATCACACTGTGAACAATTAATTTGATAAACCCCGGCCTTATTTAACATTTCTACTCTATCCTTTGTGGAGCCCAAAAGTGTCTTCAGTTGATTGCTTCTACTGGAGAATACTAAATCGATGCCAAATTTCCTCAGTCGATGGCGTAGCTGGTGGGTGATGTGTTGATCATAGGGGACCGATGCCCTCTTCAGCGGTTCATCGATCGGTGTCAGTGTTGTCAGTTCATTTTTCCGTAGGTTCCTCTGCTTCTTGTTGATGATTGCTTGTATTGTTCTTTCCTTGTATCCGTTGATCTTCGCTGTTTCCATGATGTGTTGTAGCTCCTTCGTTTTTCCTTCTTCGCTCAGGGGGATCGTCTGCATCCTGTGGGATGACTCTCATGGTGTTGGTGGGCTTCCTGTAGATTTCGAAGTCTAATGTTGCATTTGTTCGCTTGATAACCAGTAGATCCATGAAAGGTAATTTACTTTCCTTTTCCTCCTCGTGGGTGAATTTGATGTCTTTATGCACGTTGTTTATCGCTTTCAAAATCCTGGGTAGATCTTTCCGGTCGATAATGCTGAAATGTCGTCCACGTATCTCCACCATTTCTCGGGTAGTGCTCCTTGTTCCTCTAGCTTGTCCTCCAAATTCGCCATGAATAATTCGCACAAAAACGGTGATAGCGGATTTCCCACACGCAAAAAAAAGCGTTCATGAATTCGTGAACTAACGAGTTCACGGTGTATTTTTTCATGAACAACAGTCACGGACTCGGGAACACCAGTCACGATTTCCAGAACGTTCCAGAAAATGTGACTGTATTCCCGAATCCGTGACTGTTGTTCATGAAAAAATACACCGTGAACTCGTTAGTTCACGAATTCATGAACGCTTTTTTTTTGCGTGCATAGGTGCACCCTTCGTTTGCTTAGAGAAACTTCCACGGAATGTAAAGTAGTTATCATTCATGCATAATAATGCAATCTTGAGATACATCTTTACTTTTCCTCGCCATGATGTATCCGTCCTTTGTGCTAGTAGCTAGTAGGTTCAGAGCGTCTTTCACTGGAACGCTTGGGAACAATGCCGCTACGTCGATTGATACCATGATGTCCTCTTCTCCGATGTTTCCTGATTCCAATATCCTCTTGGTGAACTCCTGGGTGTTTACAACCACTTGGCCAAGTTTTTTGTAGGGGATCCCACTGGTGAAACTATTTCTCGCATCTCTGTACCTGGCTTATGTATCTTTGGTAGTGCTTTGATCCTTGGTATCACAGGGTTCGTCATTTTAACCCGGGCTTCTCCAATGATCGTCTTGCATTCTTTATCGTTCTATCCGTAAGTCTGATTAGTCCGGGTAGTGGGTCCACTCTCAAATGTCTGTATGGCCCTCCGTTGATTTTTGTCGTCATCTGTTCATCGTAGTCCTCTTTGTCCATTATCACCACTGTGTTTCCTTTGTCCGCCTTCATGTAGTAAAGTGGTTTCTCCTTCAACTCCTTTAAAATCCTCCTCTCGTCTTTGTTCGATCCCTAGCAGCACACATGTCCCACATAGGTTACTGCAACTCATATGTGACCAGATTTAGTCACAACCAAGTTTCTGCAACAATTTTTGTCAGTCTTGTGTTGCTCGGGATGTCCCATGCTGTCCTGCTTTGATGGCGTCTGCTACGATGTTTCTCACACTATTCTGGTCCCATTGATCAACATTTCGTGAAATCGCTGTCTCAGTATCCACGATTACCTGCTCTAGGTCCGCTTTCTGGGTTGTCGCATACCCTAATCCCTTATTGAGATGTGCTAATTGTTCCTCCGTAAACTGCTTTGTCGAACGATCAACAACGAATCCCTCGACCATTTGTACTGTGGGGTTAGTCGTTTTACCTTCCGTCGCTGATTTCCCTTGTAGAATGGTCAATTTCTTCTTGTGCAGTCTCCTCTTCCTGTCCGCTTTATACTCTTCGGCCTGCTATACCTTCTTTAGGAATAAGTCGAAAGAGTCTGGGTTCTCCTTTGCCAGCTTGAGGTACTTGGCATAGTGACCCTTGATTGACAACTTCAACAAATCCGATTCCGCCCTCTTACTGATAGATTTTGGGATGTGAGCTCCCATCTTAATCCTATGGCTGACAGGAGTCAGCCTCTCCTTTTGGCACTTCTTAAGGAAGGCCACGTCCTTAAGAATACCTGCGATCCTCCTATTCAAATCTATAAAAGTACTACGCTCGTTCCGCTTGGATGCCATTTTGATAGGAAAATTATTTTGAGCTTTTTAGTGGAATTTCTTTACTTGTCGTAAGACAAGTTTGTACAATCCCATTTAATTCCAACACTTAATTGTACCTTGACAGATATGTATTTCGACCTCAACAGTAAGGTCGTCTTCAATGTTTCGTACTTGACTCGACTTGATGAAAATGATCGCAGCTTACACTATTGTACAAACTCGTCTTACGACAAGTGAAGACATTCCACTAAAAAGCTCAACATCCTGTTTCTTGTTCTTGTTCTTGTTCTTGTTCTTTTTTTATCAACCTTGACTGCAAATCTCCGTTGAAGTTTATTTGGTGAAATATCGGCTGAACTGACGTTTGGTCACAGTGACTCCTTTGAGTGCTGCAGTAAGCAAACGTTTTACTTTTGTTCAGCTGAGGTATCAGCAGAAATTCATGGATCGAGCACTCGGCTGTGCAGATCTCGGTAAAAGAATCATTAGCACAGTATTAGTATATATTTGTCTATGACGTCTTTTACAATAGCTATTCTCTTTGAAGTCATCCTTCGAATACAAATTGCAAAAAAAAAAGAATGTCACCGATCGTACGCGTGTTTTCCTCATTGTGCTTCGTTCAGTTACGTATTGCTTCCATAAATATCATGACATTTTGTAAATTCATTTTGATTTAAGTTCGTTATTGATGAATTTGAATAGATGAGACATCAGTTCTATACTAATACATAGGAATAGATAGGATCAGGATTTATTCAACACTCACTTGCATTTTTCATAATACATTGACGTAATTGACGAAATAAAAAGTAGCGTAGGCATATACATTAGGTACAGTCTGAATGTGTTAAGAAAACTTACATTACTATCGGCTATGGAAATCAATAAAATTGAATGATAACTAAAAGGTAATTGCTTATGGAATGCTTCAACATGGCGCGATATTGAATGAATTTGAATACGAATGAAAAAGAAAAAATAAGTATTAAATGGGATCTAAAGCACAAAATCATTTTCTAATCATGTGAGAACATCTAACTTCACAATCGTTACAAAACTTCAACATTTCTATAATGACTTTTCATTGTGTTCAATTTTAATATCAATCGTCTTGTAAAAACCATAAATTTCCAAAGTAGTTGGTGCATTCTCGTCAAATCTAATTTACGAAAAGATTCCCATCATTAAACAGAAAATCCTCCATGAAAATGCCAAAGAAACAACACCACACAATGCCAAATCAACCATGAAAACTGGAACCACAAAAAAACAGAAACTCAAACTTCAAACCTGTAGCACAAAAGAAACGATAACTATCCATAAATAATAATTTCATTTTATTAATGAACGAGAACCAGAAGAACAGCCGAAAATAATCTCAAACTCAAAGCATATTTTTAATCCTCCAAAATAAAAGATGAATTTACGCTCATCTTCGAAACATTTCCCCTCGCACGGGTCCTGTTGGTCTCTCCATTCCGCGACTGAGACCTCACCATAGCATGGGGCCTCCTGTGCGTTGGTTGACGGGACGCACCGTCGTGAAAAAGAAGTTTCGATGTGAAAATGATAAAAATTTCACGCTGCGTTCGAATCATTCGTTAATTTTGTTTCTTCGGTCAGGTGAGCAAGCGCAGCAGAATGTGTTTTTCTTCGACTTGAAGCACAGAACAAAAGCTCCGACTGCATGCTCCGAGGACGAGAGCTGCGCGGTTTATTCTGTCTGGTGATTGGAAGATGGTGGGTCAATGGTGTAAGATGCTTGCACTGACAGATAATTCAGAACAAAATTTTCTTAATTTTTTGAGAACTATGCCACCTATGGATTGCATATTTGTAGCAATTGTTGAAAATAATTATGGGAGAAATGGAACGTTTTAGGTATGTGATAAGCATTAGTGTGAAAATTGTTTTTCTAAAGTTGCCACAAAATGAGCAGAACACATGAA
>NW_026942372.1:137391-186495 GCF_024139115.2 Armigeres subalbatus
CTTTGGAAACGAATTCCCGGATTAGCTCATCAGGTGAATAAAATACGCTCCATCTAAAATGGGCTGCATTTACTACTAGGAAAATATTCGTACAATCAAGTGAACGACGACGACTCAAAAGACGCCCGGTGAGGACACATAGCCGAGTTTCCGCTAAATGCGCACGCAACAAAGAATCGGAACGTGAATCCGTCACAAAGGATTACCTGTCTGGCCCTACCTGGAGAATAATAAAATGTCACGACAACGGCGCTGCTCCTCGAAAGTTGAAAGTTGTTCCTTTTGTGCTCCGACGACGTTTTCCATTATTGCTTGAAAACGAGCCTCGAGCGAACATCAAACAGAATGCAACCGCTGGTGGCTTGGCCCACAGAACAATAAGGCAAAAGGTCACTTCGGAAAGCCAACTGGGGAGCAACTCAGGGTCTTCAAAGGTCATGAAATTATATAAATAGAGCACTGAGACTAATTGGCGGTTGACTTTGCATTTCGAAACCAATTAGGACGTCCCGTCTTGCACTGCGCCTGCTTAAGGCTGCTACTGAAAGTGAATCCATCGATTCTGAAATTATGAATCTGAAAGATAAGATTGATCCAACATCGGTTTGCAACGGAATTTTCTTTCTTGAAATCCGTTGAACCACTTGTAATTGAGATGTGATCCCATCTTCTATCGCCATTCATGCAAATTTAACTCCTTTCTGTCAGGCGGCGATATCCATTTCACTGAGAAATGTGGATGGAAAATCAGCACAACAATAGCTGCGAAAATAGGCCCTTGCTTTGGCTTGATGAACTTCAGATTCGTTGCTCTGTGATTTTTATAATGGACGATTTATCAAACGAATTGTCCGTTGACTTGGATAAGCTCCGATATTAACTATAGTTAATTGAAATGAAAATCGATCCACATTTTCTCACCGTAAAATACCGTACAACCAGTCGATTGATCTGTTTTAAAACATCATCAAAATCGCGCCAAATTCATTAACCCGGAACGATGTTGTTCCACCGTTCTAACCATGCCGAATCGATGGCTACTGTCGGCAGGGCCTACATTTCCGATCGAGATAAGCAGTAACCGATAGAGCTGCTTACAGTAGCGGAAATTATGCGTATCAATTGAATTGCTTCATTTTCCATCCCAACACTCCATTGTTGCAGTAACGGCGCGAAATGTAAATCAGCTCGATAAATTTCCTTAGACGAAGATGTAGACTGATCAACACCAAACTGAGGCGCAAGATTGGCCAGTAATCCGGCGGTAATGGGAGTTGAATTTGAATTGGTTTGCGTGCACGCCACCGATTGGATTCTTTCTCACCTTTGCCAAGATAAAAAGCTTCTGTGAGAATAAACATTATCCATTCTTGCAAGGTGAGGCGAGAACCCGTTCGTTCATCAATATTTTATGCCTGAAATCAAGAGGGCGCTTCGTTGCCGCTTTCGTTGGTTGGGTCAATGGGACCCGGCGCGGAAAGATGCTCTCTATTCTCCAAATACATAATAAAGTAAACTATATCGATTGACGGTCTCATTGTGCCAATAATCGACTGTGTTGTAGTGGAATCCGTTTTTATGATTTTACATTTTCGGGACCGGAACCAGTCAATAAATATGCGTATAATAAATGAATTAACTGGATCGATTTGCATATGTTGCGTGAATTGGGATTAGTTAGACAGTTGAAGGTGCCGACGAAGGGGTGCGAAACTGTATCAATGTCTGGAAGAGAACTTCTTGATTGCAAAAAAAACATGTGCAGCGATGTGTGGCAGATGGTTAATCGAATATTTATTTCTGAGTTATGTTAAATATGGGAAGGGACGGATGGTTGGGCTTAGGAGGAAAAGCAAAAAGATTCGCGATATTTTAAATATAAATCTAGTTTTTATGTCTCGGTTATTTATAAAAATAAACTGATCATTTGATTTTAGAAATAATAAGAAAAAAATAGAATCAACATAATACGATTATTATTCTTTTTTTAACTAATTACATTTGATAATTACCTAATACATGCATTCATCTCTTAGACTAGATGTTCCGTGTTTTCTTAACACTATCATCCTTATTTGCTATGTTACATTTTTAGTTTATTATTAATACTAACTACCCTTAACCTAATTTATACTAAGGGTACAAGTAGCTAATAATGGCAACAGAAGATTGCAACGATTTTTATCTAAAATTGGAAATTATTTTGTTGGACATTTGTTGCAATGTCTCAATATTAGAAATTCTATGAAGTTCATTGGTACTATACCACGGAGGCAACTTCAGAATCATTTTCCAAATTTTATTTGGAATCCACTGGAGTGCCTTCTTCAAAAGTTCGTTCTTAAGACAAAGTTTTGATTTTCTATTTATAAATGGATATATCAGAGACTCCATCCGGGACAAAAAACCCGGATTTAGGAAAATCCGGATTTGATTCCCGGATATTATTTTGAAATCCGAAAATCCGGACAAAAAGTTCTTTCATTTCCGGTCTGCAAACAGTGTAATTTTTCTTCATTAAAGTTATTTTTTTGAACGCGAAACCTAACTAAGTGATAAAGTCATATCATATTTTATACCTCCCATCACACATGATTTTTTCCACGTTCGTGTATTTGGTAGGCTCAGTCATGTATACGGAGCCAAGATTCATTGTGATGCACAATCTATATCATCTAATTAAATTAGTAAGAAAGGAACAGACATGAACATATCGGAGATAGTTAATAGAACACCTTCACAAAAACAATAGATTTCCATACCACTATACTACGACTGATACTTTTACATAGTCGTTGTAAGAAGTCGACATCTGTATATGGACGCCATACAGATGTGCTCGATTCGTTACGCAATACAGCTCTTTATTAATTGAACGACAAGTATCTACAGTAAAAGATCAGCTACATCTATTTGGCGCCTGCTTCACCCATCTCCGTCTACAGCGAGGTTGTGTACACTAGCTGATATTCGCGTTGTAATCTCCTCGCGCCGCCAACATTGAGTCAGTCTTCCTGAGCTTCTTGCCTCCAAAATAATTCTTGATCCAATTCATGTCCTTCCAATCGACGTTCGTACTTCAAACTTTCCGGCACATGCGCAAGTACAAGTGGTCCGACCCGATGCTATGCCTACTTTTTTTTTCCAAAATCAACTCTGGTCAACAGGCTGCATTCAATCATTTTGTATACCGTTTTGACTCGAAGTCCGGACACTTAGCACTGCTTAATTTTCAGTTTAATATTTCGAAATTAATACTTGACACTGAGTGATAACACACCTGTCAAGATTAACTTATCAAATTTTAGCATGTACTGAAAATGACATTTAGTATGAAATAGCTAATATAATCGAAAACATTGAACATCGCTTGCTTCGAAATCCGGACACAGTATAAGGGATGCTTCAAAATACCGGACAATTTTGCTTCGAATTTCCGGACACTTCGAGTTTGGCTAAATTGATTCTCAAATAGCCAATTTAATCCTTTCAAAGACAGCTAGGATAAAGCATTCATATTTCTCGATTAATATAAATCCGTAAAGTATGGTTTCTATACAGATTTGTGGAAATCTGGCATCCCCGTTAGTGTGTACCATCCGAAGTTTCTGCTCTCAGATTGACCAGCTACCAAAAACAGCATTTGAAACCAAGCGGAATCATTTAACTTCAATTAACAACATTGGGAATCTAATAATTTCATTGAATCAATAGGTAGATCAATAATACCAGAAATAAATATGATAGGGGGGACTGTGCCGATTTCCATATCAGTGAATATATGTTCATCTCATAGCATCAAATTGTGGATTTTTCATCAACCTGTGCTCACTGCGGAAAAACACAGAAATCATACATAAAATGAATTTCTGTCTGTCTGAACCTTATAGACTGAAACTACTGAACCGATCGGCGTGAAAATTTGTATGCCGAGATTTTGGGCGAAGGTTCTTAAGATGTTTGAGACCCCTCCGCTTTGAAAGAGGGCTCCCTACAAATGAAAACCAATTTTATCAAAACTCGAGAATTAATCACAAATGGAACCAAATCTGGCATGTGGGTTTTGGAAAGGAATATATGTTTCTGTGGTTGTTTGAAACCCTCCTCTTCTGGAAAGGGGATCCTATACAAATGAACCATAAATTGCTGCAGAACTCGAGAACTAATCAGAGAATAAATCAATTTTAAGCGAAACGAAGTTCGTCTGGTCTACTAGTAAGAAATAAATCAAATACCTTTTAATTTTCTTGTTTTTGATGAGATGAACATCGGAGAATTAAAATTATGCATTATCTTATTATTGTTAAGATATACTTCGAAATAAAAAACATAAGTGGAATTTATGTGGGTTTTCGGAAGTTTCAACAACTACAATATTGGATTACGTGAACGAAACGATTCCATATTGTATATTATCGCCAGCTGCTATCTTTGCCTCTCAATTTCAACTGCCTATAAGGCCGATACAAATATTTAAAATCCATTTTGTCTCCCTCCTCGAATTTTTTGCCAAAAAATAATATTTTCAGGGGCAAACAAAATTTGGATAATTTTGAGATTTTCAAACATTCTTCAACAATTCCGAGGAGTTTTTGATTTTTTCATTTTAATATTTATTTTTATTATCCCCTTGACCTTTTTAACCAGTAGGACAAAAGTTAATTAAATATTTGTAACGCCTAACTACTCCTCTATAATACAATTCAAATGTGCTTACAATCATCAGATATCATAATTGGGATGTTATTTATTTCTCACATTTATGTGTTCTTTGAAATCGTTTCAGTTTGCTATTAGAAATCAAGGATTGAAAGGCCGATTGAACGGATTGATAATTCCGGGCGTGTCTCGAGAAAAGTTGAGATTTTTTATTTGACCTGTGTCGTTGACAAGTGTCTTTTTAACAATTCTGTGAAAAAGTAGTTTTACGAACTTTTTTTTCTACAAAATGTGAAGGTTAAAAATACTTTAAAGACAACCTTTCACTAGAAACAGAAGGCAAGTTTACTACTTGTGTGCAATTAATAAAGTGATACCATTTACAATATGTGTAAGTATATATCGATAAGCTGAGCAAGCAATGTTCCTTTTAGGTGTAGCAACTCAAGTCTTATGAAATTGTAACTCTGCTTACCTATTACGAATCATTTGATTTCAATTAATTAGCTGATAAACAGTTACTTAACATCATTTCAGCATGTCCGAAATCAACAATGTAAAAACTTGCCTCGAAGTCGGACATACAGAAAATGTAATAAAATTATAGCAAATGAATTCTAGCAATTCCTCTAATTCATGACAAAGAGTGCTATCATACTATGTTAATAAATTACTAATACCCCTTGCAAATGATAGAATATATAAAATATGAGCTTAGATTTTCTAATGTTGAGACTCAAGCTGCATTCTAAGAAAAACAAAATTCACCGTTGATTATACATGATTATACATTGATACATGTCTTCAACTTTTACCTCTATTTTTCAAGTTTTTACCACAGATCACGGATTAATTACATTTGTTAAAATGGTTTCAAGTCTAAGAATCGTTCCCTGCATTGATAATCCTAGAAATACTTGTTGAGATGGTAAATAGCCAAATAACAATTGAAGTGTCCGGCTTTCGAAGCGTCCGGCAATTCGAAGCAAAACGGTACTAACTTCAATCGTGTAATCTATTAACCCCATTATCGTTAAATTATCGGTTCAACATACGTTAAATTATCGAACTCCGATAATAATTGAGTTGATTCATCTTTTCGCAACAAACGATTATGTTGAACACAATTAACTTTATCGGCAATAACGATGAATTAACGATTAACATCAAGATTAGGAAGTCACTAGCGTATTGAATGCAATCCCAGCAACTGTCTAAACCCAATTCATATTCAAAACAATGTGAAGCCGACTTCAACCGCCAAGCGAACCCTTCTTCTTGGACTCGCGATCATGTATTTCAAAGGGTACTCTACCTTCCAAGAAAAGCGTGAATATTATTTGATTCTTAAGTCGTTTTTTTCGAAAGAATCGATTCATATTAGAATTGAATTGAGTTTTTGAGCTTTACCCAGAACATTGAATAAAATCGTTTTAAATCAAAAATAAGTTTTCTAGAAACATCGAAAATCCGGATCGGGACAACGAAAATGCGGAAATGGAAACTCTAATATAGACACTTAATATATATTAATATATTTGTTACATTTGCTTGATTGCCTTCAATGTGACTTTTAAAGTTAATTTTAATCTAGAGAAGTCCTAAATATTTAGCATCGCTAGACCAATTAATTTGAACCTCATTCATAGTGACAAATGTCTGCTAGGGTTTCAAATAAGCTTCATTAAGTGGGAAAATAAACTGAGTTTTGAAGCATTTGGGAAATTTTCCATTCGCAAGTAAGTGAGAAATTATAAAACTTTTTAATCTACAAATGATACAAAGTTCAGTCTTTTGGAAAGGCCGTGTCATCTGAAACAAAGATTTTTGACATCCTGGTGGTAAATCAGGTAAGTCAATAAAATGTTGTACATATAGCTCCAGTAGTTGCCTGTGAATAGCCCTTACAGGTAATCTATCAGATTTGTAATTCTGATAGTTTACCTGCAGGGAGCGATCGGATAAGTAATTTTGGATCAGTTTAATAATGTACAGAGGAAAATTAAAATTCATCAATTTTACAATCAAACCTTCATGCCAAACACTGTCAAATGCTTCTCTATATCAAGAGAGCAACTCCAGTCGAATATTCTTCAGATGTTGTTGAGCGAATTAAATTCGATCTCTTAATAACTGATGGGTGGTTGAATGCCCATGGCGAAAACTAAATTGCTCATTAGCAAGAATAGAATTGTCACTAATATGAACTATAATTCTATTTAAAAATACTTTTCAAACAGTTTGCTTATTGAAGAAAGCAAACTGATTAGGACAACTAGAAGCCTCAGCTGGATTTTTGTCCGGCTTCAAAATTGGAACAACTTTGGCGTTTTTCATTTATCTGGAAAGTATGCCAATTGAATACATTTGTTAAATAAATTAACCAAAAGGATAAAGAGCTCTAGAAGTTTTTTGATAAGTATGTAAAAATCGTCATCACCTGGGGCTTTCATTTTTTTTATTTTCTAGTAATATTCTCACTTCATCCAAATTAGTTCTAACGAAGGTCAAAAATATTCTCTTGATTGGGAATGTCTTGAAGCTCCGTGTAACCTGATCCTCAATAGAACTAGTGAGACCCAGACTAAAATTGGGCACTCTCGAACTGCTGAGCAAGTTTTGAGCCTTTCCGCCATTTGTTCATAAAATTTTATTTCCTCTTTAACCTTCCTAATGCATTAGAAAAAGTTACATTGTGCATTCCATTTGGACCCAGATTTCATCTCGATCACAAAACTCAAATTTGAACCGATTTTCGATCTTTAGGCATCAAACAAAGCTGCAGGTTCAATAACAAGCCACGGGTGATTCATCCAAATTGACCACTCTAGTCTCAAGAACCGTGCTAGAGGTTACTGTTGAGCTTCTCTGCCTACCGGTAACACCGATTTTCGCAGTCAATTCCGACTTATCAAAGTATAATCTGGCCACCCTGGGTGTTGTTCTATGGATTAAATATGTGTTTATTTGTTAGGCGAGTTCAGTTCTATTGATCGTACCGGTACATACCGCTGCTGTTGGAGCTGGAATAGCCGGTAAAGCGACTCCAGCTGTGCGGCCAGAAATCTCATCGGAATAGCGAAGCGAACGGCGTTGTGGACGATATTCGTCCGACATGGTCAGCGGACGTTGCAGGCATCTTCTCTGGTTGACATAATCGGCCGGCCGTGGCTTAGCCACCTTGGACGGCCGAGTGGGAAAATCGTTCTTGATTAAGGAAAATCCTGAAGATGGAGGACAACGGAAGTAGAGAAAAAGAGGTCCTTATGCCGGAATTCGAAAATCACTTCTTTTTTTAAAAAACTCCCTCCATAATTTTCTTCTTTCTATTTCCTTATTTTTCACATTTCTTTCATTATCTTACGTGTTTCTTCTTACACCTCGTTTCTCACTTTTAACGTCTCGTTTCTCACACTTCACTCGCTAGTTCTAACTTCTTCTTTCTCACTTCTCGTTTTTCACTTGTATATTCTATTTTTTCTTCCATTTCACTTTCCACGTCTCGCCACGCATCACGGAACTCAAATCTCACTTCTAAGTTCTCATATCTCGCTTCTCACTTCTCAATCTCATTATTTAATTCTTGCGTCTCACTTCTCACTTTACTCTTCCACTTCTCATGTGTCATTTTTCATTTCTCACGCCCCGTGTTTACTCTTTTCACTTCTTATTTGCCACATCTCAATTCTCATATTGTTTCTCATCTTTTGCTTCTTACTACGCATATCTATTTTTCCTTTTCGGCCTCTCATTTCCTCATTCTTAGTTCATTCATTCTTAGTTCTCTCGGGGCCCTCCTTGGCCGTGCGGTAAGACACGCGACCACAAAGCAACACCATGCTGAGGTGGCTGGGTTCGATTCCCGGTGCCGGTCTAGGAATTTTCGGAAATTGTCTCGACTTCCCTGGGCATAAGAGTATCATCGTGTTAGCCTCATGATAATGAACAAAATATGGTAACTTGGCTTAGAAACCTCAGTTAATAACGGAAGTGCTCAATGAACACTAAGCTGCGAGGCGGCTCTGTCCCAGTGTGGGGATGTAATGTCAATAAGAAAAAGAAGAAGTTCTCGCGTTTAGTTTCTCACTTCTCAATCTCGTTTTTTTCAGTTTTTACATTCCGTCCCTAACTTCATGCTTTTTATTTCTCTTTTCTCGTGCGTAATTTTTCCTCCCTCATGTCGCTCATATACATTTTCCTCCCTCATCTCGCTCATATATGCCAATAACATATCAAATCTAACTACTCGTCTCTCGCTTCTTACTACTTACGTCTCACATCTCTTTGCTCACTTTGTTCGTAGGGAATTGTGGGTAAAACCGACACTGCGGGTAAAACCGACACCACTTCAAATCTCTGATTTCAAGTGATTATCGGAAAGAATTTCAACACACTTTGAATAAACGTTTGATTTCTTGTATTTCTAGTCATTTTGTAACTGGTGGAGATGTGTAAGAGTCATAATACAGACACATATTGATCACCATTGAGGAGATAAGTTATGTAAAATTTTGGCATCGGTGTATGTTTTTCGACAATAATTTGTTGATTTTCAGTATTTAATTCATCTCTGATCCATAATTGAACTTCATTTTGTGTATGTTGTGGAAAAATAGTTAACTTTTATAATTATAAACATCCACATGTATCTCATTATTATTATGTTATCAGTTGGGGTAAATTCGACACCTGCCATCGAATCACAAAATACCTCTGTTTTATTAGACTCATATTCGCATAATATCATTCAAGTATTGGAAAACGAGGCGCCGAAAAGATAACTAATCATAGACTGAAGAACCATATTTTTAGGCTTATGTTGCTCTTAGATATATTCAACCGTTCTCTAGTGTTGTTCTTTCGTGATCCATGTTCACCGCTGTAAACATGTAGCTTGTCACGGAACTGGTCATTTCATTTCATGTCATAACTGCACCATACGCATTTATTTTAAATCCAGTTATTAATCAACTTTTAAATAAGAATGAAATGTAGGTCAATATTTACAGTAGTTAGTAAATTTGTTACTAACATTATTATTCTCTATATATTTTTCACTCGACCTATCAAAGAAACTAAATAAAATATGATGTGGTGAAATTAAATATGTAAAATTTTGTTCAACCATCGTTTATGAGTGATCCCTAAACATACCTATACACAAATATTAACATGTATGCTGTTAAACATTTTCTATTCTGTTGTTACATCATTTAGAATTGTTAGATGTTCAATTCCATACAGACTTGATGTGTCGGTTTTACCCTCATGTGGTGTCGAATCACCGCACCCAGCTGTTTGGGCTGGAAGATGGATCGTTCGCGTTTTCATCATAAATCAAATTCTATCAAGAAATATTGTCCTGAGACCTCATGGACTGATGCATGAAGAGCCAAAGTATGTTTGTATGAAATTTCTAGACTGGAAAATTGCTTCATAGATTGGGGAACTGTAAAGTTGCTTAAGGTGTCGGTTTACCCACTTTTCCCCTATCCCCGTTCCCAGTTTACAATTCTCGATTCTTGCTTCTCTTATCAATTCTCCCCTCAGTCCAATCAAAGTTAATTGCCTATTTCTGGGGATTAAACCATCCGACTTGGACGTTAATTTAAAATGTTATGAAACTCATATGTGAATATGTACGTTATGTGGAAGATATTGATTTGAAATGTATTGAGGTAACCACTTTCCTTCGATGGGACTGAACCCATGACCCTACAGTACGCTAGACTGGTGCTCTAACAACTAAGCGAAGGACCTCCGTCGGCCTTCGCAACCTAGAGGCTACTGAACGAGCTCGAGATTCCCAAATTGGACGATAGTCAAATCACTGCAATCCATTTTCAAGCCTACTTCCACATGTGTATAGTACACGTCCCATTAGAGGAGCGTGAGTATTTAGAATGTCTGGCGGCTATACACATTCTTCATCAGCAACTGTTCTCCTCGCACGTCCCATCACTCATAACTTCCTTGCTTAATCTCTGAATTGTCACTTTTTACTTTTAAACTAATAATTAAATTATTTGTGGCACACGTCATTATCAAAGTATGGATCCTACAATTAAGCACATCTTCCTGAAATCCAGCCCAAGTTCCTCCAGAAATTCCTTCAGAAGTTCTTTTCGCCGGAAGATATTCCATTATTTCCTCCGGAAGTTCCTCCAGGGATTCGCCGTCGCCAGCAATGTCGCCGCAACTTTCTCCGGAAGTTTGTGCAGGAATTCCTCTGGTAGTTTCTCCAAAAAATCTTTCGTAAGTTCTTCCAGGATTTCCTTGGATCTTTCTTCAGGATTTTCTCGGAATTTCCTTCATGAACTCCTTCTAAAATTCCTCCAGGAATTCTTCTGGAATTTTCTTTAGGAATTCCTCCGGAAGGTATTGCACCGGTAGTTCTTCCGGAATTCTCTCTAGGAATTCTTTCGGAAGTTCCTCCAGGAATTCCTCTGGAAGCTCCGCCAGGTATTTCTTCGGAAGTTCATTCAAGAAGGCATACAAAATTCTTCATTAAATTTCTCTTTAATCCAAAAAATCTACTACGAATCGCTCCTCCCGAATTTCTCCGAACATTCCTCTGAAATCATCTCCAAGCAGTTCTCCTGGAATTCTTTCTAATTTTCACTTGAATACTATTAAGAAATTTCCATAGAAACTCCTCCCGACATTCTTCTTGGAGTTACCCTAGAAATTCCCCATGAACTCTTCATAAATTACTTCGGGTTTTGTACTTAGCTGGTAGTGCAGCCTAGTGGTAGTTTTGTCCTTCTGACATCAGCTAGAGTGAGTGGGTGCGACCAAGGGGACCATCGTCCCTAACCCCTAATCCCAAGGCGTTAAGCGATCCGTGCTGAGGAGATGCATGGCCAGGGGGGTGAAATAATGAGCTAGGCCTTTAATGGAGCCTGTGGGGTACCTGGGCTCCCTCCACAGTAATTGTCCCTTACCGCGTCATGCTGGGCTCTGTCGTGGTGGACCTCTTTTCCCGAGCAACTAGTGGGACCAAAATGAAAAACCAAGTCAATTCTTCAATTAGTGGTAGAAGTATAGGCGACAACCCCTTTGCAAGAGGTGGATTGTTCAGGTCTCCGCCTAGGAGGCCAGAAGCAATAGTCGGAAGCTCGGTGCGCAGCGCCAGCGTGGGTCACTTAGCCTTCTCCTCGGCTACGCCGGTAGAGGTTATGGAGGCCCATGGCTTGTGGCGATGAACCGCAAACGCGATGGGCTTTCGGCCTTCGAAGTGGCGATCTGTTCTCAGCCGCCCAGATCAGGGAAAAAGAGGGGGATGACGTCTCCTGGGCCCTGGTCAAGAAATGAGGAAACCGAAGACGTCAAGGGCCGAAAAGAAGGCCCAGGCGAATGAGGGTAGTAAGAAGTCTAGGGTGAGCGCCAATCGCTCCAGGGAAATGTCCTCGTCATCAAGACGACGAGGCTAAGTACTCGGACGTCTTGAAGGCGATGAGGAGTGACGTCAAGCTCGGTGAACTGGCCGATGTACGTCGAATAAGACGTACCCGTATGGGTTAGATGATCCTCGAGTGAAGCGAGGGCGTCTCGCAAAAGGCGCCGCCTACAAGAAGTTGGCGGAGGAAGTTCTAGGCGAGACGGTCAAGATGAGAGCACTCACGTTGGAGGTGAATCTAAGGGTTAAAGACCTAGAAAAGATCACCGAAGTCGACGGCACTGCGGCGACAGTGTAAAGTGGAGACGCCAACCGCAGCCGTTCGGCTACGGAAAGGTCCGGCAGGGACGCAGGTAGCATTGGGACTGCAAAGGCCCTGACAGAAGCAATTTCTGCCGACGTTGCGTATTGGAGGGACATAAGGCACAATGCTGCACGAACCCTCCCACATTGTTTGATTTGTTCCAAATAAGGCTTGTACGCGACAAAATCTGGACACCTTTAAACACGTATAACTTTTGAAATAGAACATCAACAAGTGAAATATTTCGTAGATTGATGAATGTATGTGTGTACTTTCTGAAAATATATTTCTTATAAGTGTTAAAGTTCGTAGTGAAAATGGCGTCGAAGAAATTGTAGGTTCGGAAAGAATTGTGTGCAGTGCCATTGAAATTCGGTCTCTCGATCCAGAAACTGACTAAAAAATTTGTTTTCATGAAACTGCTCAAAGCGTTTTAAAATATGTCGATGCTTGTTTGACAATATCTAAAAATCAGAGAGTGGATCAAAACGGATTTTATGAGCCACCAGAAGGATACGAGCTCGAAACAGATTCTACTGAGGATGTCAAATCATTCGGCGGTATTATTTCTAGAAAATTCAAATGCTCAAGTTTCGTGCATACATCGAAGCATCGATAAGGAAAAGCCATTTGAAGTGAAAACGTACCGAAATAAACCAACAGCAGTTTATTTTTATTCTAAGTTATGTGTCCAGATTTTGTCGCGAACAAGCCTTAGCTGTGAACAGCAAGCACTCCATGGCTGGTTCGCAGTGCCCGGCGTTTAAGCGTGCTGCAAAATCACAGTGCAGGTAACGCAGCTGGCTTGCTTGGCCGCCGAGTGTTTGGTGCGCAGGTTTAGGGAAACGGCGGAACACGTGTGTTGTGTGCCGTTTCGCGCAGCGTGATCACATGCTTGCCACATGGTCTGGACACTACCCCGGACAACCTAGTTCGAGGATGTGTAAAGATGAGTTGGTTGGAACCCGTTTTATCGGCTATCGTCCAAACGTCTCGAGCTACAGAAGGTGGCGCGGACTCGCGATGGCTAGTTCAGGCGCAAATAAAGGTGGTCAAGGGATCGGAGTCGGCTTCAGGGTTATACGGTGGTCATGCCTTGTGGTCGAACGCGATCCTTTATCGAAAAGTGGCTGCGCGAAGGACAACATGGTATCGTCGCTTCGCGGCGCAGGTCAACCGGGCGGCGGAGCCCGAGGACGGAAAGGTCCTCGCGGTTGGGGCCGTAGGCACCGCGTCGGCAGTCCTCTGGTGTTGGCGAATAGAACCTGTCGCAGAAGGTAATTTGGGTGCCGCGGCATCATATTCTTGATACCAGTCGTGCAGAGGGAAGCAGGCGCGAAGTCGACCCCCACCTTCCGAGGACATAGCGCGTGGTAAGGCCACCTGAAGCGGCAATGGCTTGCACGATAACATGGTCTCCTTCTAAAAAAGCTTCACAGATGTTCGATGCGCAAGGACATGCAGCTAACCTCGAGGGTGTGCGTGCACTGGCCCCTTTGAAGCATTACTCTGCTGTACCGAAGGGACGATGGGCTTGCGCAATGGAAACGGTTTAGCGGGTCGGGAATGTAGTCGTGCTCCCTCGTTTGCTGCTGGAGGTGGTCCCTAACCCTGCACTTCCTGGACAACCCAGTGTGTCTGTTGAGCAGATTTCCCCTCCATTGCTTAGGAAGAAAAAAAAACACATACAAACACCCACAAACACATAAATACCAATTGTAAGGCGGTTGGGTACCCGGGTACCACGTCACCCTTCTACGGTGGGAAAAATCGTCACTCACATAAGTGTGATGAGTGTTTGATTGTAATATCTGTAATTTATGTTGGTTTATTTGGATGTGCTTTCAAGAATTCTGTCAGAACGTTGATTTTCGTTTGCCCGAGAATACGTTACCAATTAAGTAACCCTTACAAAGACACCCCACGTCGCACATTCAGAAATCAGTTTTTCAGGAATTATTTGTAATGTCTATTGGAAACAATGACGGTAAATCTCATTTCGATGTTATGGGACTTATTTGCTAATATGAAACTTTTTTTTTATGTAGCACTTAAAGGGCCCTAAAAAGTGCACCGGTTTTGGCCAACTTAGTGCCTAATTTGGCCAACTCTGAAAAATACATATTTTTCAAAATAATCGATCAGTTCAAAGCAGCGTTAAAGACGAGGATATATCTCTTGTTGGAACCTAATAAAACCCTTGCGAATTGTTTTATTTTTGGAGTTATTTGCAAAATTCATTAGGATAACATGGCCAAAACGGTACAGTTGCTCGACTCGACTCTCGACTCCTTGGGCATAAAAGTACCATGTGTTAGCCTCTAGATGTACAAATGCAAAATGGGTATCCTGGCCTAGAAACCTCGCAATTAATAACTGTGTAAGAGATTAATGAACACTAAGCTGCGGTAATGCTAATGAAGAAGAAGAAATGAAAATTTTGACTCACATAAAAGCAAATAAAGTTTTGCGATTTTCTTCTGTTTTCTCTTCCTGTTGGATAAAACAGATTTACTGACATAATGGCGGTCTTAAGATATGGCAAACCAAACCAAATCTGGCAAACCTTAGAGTGTATATAATATCACCTGAAACTGTTTGATATTTCTTGTGGAATTGTAAAGTCCCCATACAGGAAGAAACATCAGCCACTTCCCTGAGGAAACCTGAGGAAATTTCGAACGGGTTCAAGTGGTTGATTCGAAGTTCCTCCACATAAATTCTCTCTCTATCTATCGATTTTAGATGGCGTTTCCGGATTTTGCTACCATATGGCTCGATTTACTTTATCGATATTTTTGTTACCTTTTTGCATTGATTGTTCTTCTTCCTTCCGATTTTACCTTGTGAAGCGAACGCAGCGCCGGTCCTAAATTCAAACGATCCAATAAAATTCGTTACACTTCCAAATACACTGCCGGTGAATCCCAGCCCAAAATTGCGCGCCATGCAAATGAGAGATTATGGAATCGGATCAACTGCAGAAATCCGCAGTGGCAAAACCGAGGAACCGATTTCCAACCCATCAAATAGCAAATGCAAACGCACGGAAAGGGTTAGACCCAATTGAGATAACAATCGCGGAACGGGTAAGAAAACAGCTAAGATACGGCTGATTCGGACACAAACAATGGTGTATGGATGTAGCCGAGCTGGCAATGGCTTCGGAACGGCTAGCGGAATCGTCTTGGCATTGTTATTTTAATTTTCTTTGATTGGCTAGGTATTTGAAATCGATACTTTTTTTCGCGGTTGAAGCACGAGATGGTGCCCTCTGCCGTTAAATGTGGACTGGATTGTGGAAGCTGAGCGTATTGAAAGCAAAATTACGACATGGTGTACCGTCATCGTAGAACTGCCAACTCAAAATTAGCCACGCTTGTGACAAATACTGCCAACAAAAGGAACTGCTGGCTTGCCCTTGGGATCGATTTTCTACGCGCTGCTGTCATCCCTTTCCGGACTGCAAAATCAACTTTATGACCCCATCTTAAGAGACACTGCGGGCAATAATAATTATTGTCCGGTGGAGTTTATAAACGCGATGTGCGACATCTCCATTAGCGTAGTCAGAGATCAACGGAAATAATTGGTGGCTCGATTTACAGAAACTACGAATAATTCAATTTCGTGTCCATGATCCGTTTATAAAATTAAACTTTCAACTCTCTATTAGCCCACTTCCAACTAATCTCAATTCTACTTGATTTTTTCAAAACCCACACTAATTTTCAAATTAAAGTTTATCTAGATTGAGGACGTTAGCCTAAACCTAGTGATAATTAGCATAGCATTTCAATGGAATCCTGTATCTTCCACCCACTCTGCCCACGTCCATGGACATCGTTTCGTCCATCCACGGCCCGGTCCATGGAAATTGATTCCAACATCAGGCTCAGCCACCATCATCTTCCGACGGCAAGAAAGCTCTCGTCGAAACTGCCGACCAGAAAGGAAAAAGTTGCACACATCAGGCTAATTCAATTTATGGGCTAATATTACAGTTTATTTTATTGACTTGATGGTCCAGTAACATTGTTATATATCTTATTCAATTGTGATTAAGAAAATTGAGTATGGTTTATGTTCGCTCGCTGATGGCTGTCCAACACAAGTCACCGTCGCGCGTCGTCCACCATCGTCTTTGTCGTTCTCGAACCAAGAGGAAAGCGAACCACTTTTTGCCGGCAGATCGATATCCAACTCATACTGAAGGGTACAACAATCGTATCGATTTGATGCCAAGATATCGTCCCAAGGCAAATAGGATTAAGTCGATCGGATCGTTCGGCCCGGCTCTTCGGCGGCGACGTCGAACCCGAGGAATCCATCAGAAATAGATAGAGGATGCGGATGATGTTTTGCTGTTACCGGTACTTGATCTCCACGTCCACATCGTAACATATAAAAAATCATATTTTATGTTTACGAGTTTAAGACGCTCTAAAATATATCATGTTTACGAGTGTTGTTTCTCCGGATGATGAGTATTTTTATTGCCTGAGATTGATGGCGCATTAGAAGGGAAGAGCGCATCATACAACCATTATACGGCAGCACTGCACTAAAATAGACGGTGAGGTCCGGGATTGTGCCCGGGTAATGGGGTGTTTGTTGATAGTTTTCAAAGTGGCTTTGCGCAATTTCAGCCAGCATATTGTGTGAGATGGTTCAATTAGGTTTACATTTGCTCTTTTTAGGTTCGACAAAGAACATAGCTTGGAGTCATTTTGCGTTTGCGCATTCTGGTGATAAGTTTCTAATTTTCTTTCAATGTTCCAATTGAAAGCGCTTTATAAATCTTTTAAAACACTCACCAACAGATATTATATAAGAGATTCTAGCATTCAATAATAAAAGGAAAACACTGAATTGATACACCCACAGGAAAAGAAAAAAATTGATTCCTACTGTGGGTACAGAAAGTATTCATCTAACTGCCATTTTTTACTAAACAATAAAACTATTAGATAAAAGTGAAATTATAAATTTCATTTAAATTTGGTTGGAAGCTTATCATTCCATATAATCATGGAACAAAACAAGAAATTCAATATTATTGTTGTCTGTGGGAAAATCAATTTTTTTGTGTTTTTGCCTGCTCAAAAAGTATCTGTCTTTTCAACAGTCCAACAACAAGACCATTAATCAGTCGGAACGCTTTTTCAAATCGCCATATCTACGATCAATGAACCGATTTGAACAATTTTGGAAGCACTGATTTTTCCGTCCGACAAGATATGTCTAAGACACGGTTTATTAGGTCAAAGTTGTCTTCCTTTTTACTTCCACTAATTAGTGGAAGTAAAAAGGAAGACAACGGTTTCTTAAACCTGTAACATTTCCAAGACGCTCGCAAAATTATTAAATGTCTAAGTCGTTGAGATTCGATCGGACCAAAATTGACCTTCAGGAACTCAAACTTCGAAACAAGTCGTGATTTTCATATAAATTGATTGCGGTTGGTGTCACTAGCTCGATTTTCATGCTGATATAAATAAGTGGTTTAGAATCCGTAGATTTAGAAAGTTCTATCTTCTATAAATTTGTTCAAGGGTAAAAATAAACCTATTACAGATTGTATTATTTCGAACTCATCCGTTTGGCGGCCAGTGTTTTGGGAATGCTCGTTCTGTAAGATTTGTATTTATTGTATTTTACTTATTGATTTAAACCAATGACCTGAATTGATTCATTGATATACTCTTTATCTAGATAGCAACAACAAAATACAATAGCTTGTTAGTTAATATATCATAGCAATGAAACATTTGAACATAAACAAGACCAACATTTCTACGACATTCATCCTAATACAAATGTCATTTTAACATGATTCATTGGTTTCAAGTATCATTTAGGTGGCTCACAAATCTCTACGTCTAATTCTTCTCGCCATGTGAAAGGTTTGAGTTTGCGTACGCAGTTTGGTGCTTAACACGATTTTAAACGATATGTAGTCTAGTGTATCGGAATTTCTCCATCTCGGTACTAATTTCACTTTGTCTTTGCAGGGAAAAGGGCCCCTAGAGAGCTTGATATCATCTTCGGTAGCAATTCTATCATTATTTGACAGGTATAACGAAAATGTTTCTTCTCCGTTGTCAGCAAGTTGCGATGATCCAGAGACGATTTCATTATTAGTATTGAACTATTGAGAAATCGACTGAATTCTTATTTCGATTTATAGGACGGTAGCTGAATATTGAAACAAGATGTTTATTTATCCGACGTGACACGATGAAGCACCATCCCGTGTCAGAAACGTTGGATAAATGACATCTTGTCAATAATTCAAGACTCGTACGTTAAATCGAAATTATAGTATTAGTATGAAAAGAATTTCCGGATGAACTTGCGGAGGAACTTCCGTAAGAACATCCGTAAGAACTTCCGGAGAAACTCTGAAGGAACTTCCGGAGAAATTCCCGGAGGAACTTCCGGATGAATTGCCGGAGGAACTTCCGGAGGAATTCCCGGAGGAACTTCCGGAGGATTTCCGGAGGAACTTCCGAGAACTTCGGAGAATTCGGAGAATTCCTCGAGGAATTCTGAGGAACTTCCGAGGAATTCCTGGAGGAACTTCCGGAGGAATTCTGGAATCCCGGAGGAACCGGAGGAACTTCCGGAGGAATTCGGAGAACTTCGAGAGAATTCGAGGAACTCGGAGGAATTCCTGGGAACTCGGGAATTCGGAGGAACTTCCGGAGGAATTCCCGAGGAACTTCCGAGGAATTCCCGGAGGAACTTCCGGAGGAATTCCGGAGGAACTCGGAGGAATTCGGAGGAACTTCGGAGGTTCCCGGAGGAATCAGATTCTCGGAGGAACTCGAGGAATTCCCGGAGGAACTTCGGAGGAATTGAGGAACTTCCGGAGGATCGGAACTCCGAGAATTGAGGAATTCCGAGCAATTCCGAGGAATTCCGGAGGAATTCCCAGAGAACTTCCGGAGGAATTCCGGAGGAATTCCGGAATTCATGCGTTGAGGACTCCCGAGGAACTTCCGCAGGAATTCCCGGAGGAACTCGGAGGAATCCTTGAGGAACTCCGGAGGAATTTCGAGGAACTTCCGAGGAATTATGAGGAACCGGAGGAATTCCGGAGGAACTTCCGGAGGAATTTCCCGGAGGAACTTCCGGAGGAATTCGGAGAACTTCCCGGAG
This sequence comes from Armigeres subalbatus, assembly GCF_024139115.2. NCBI lineage: Eukaryota > Metazoa > Arthropoda > Insecta > Diptera > Culicidae > Armigeres > Armigeres subalbatus. Next base: position 156,918 of record NW_026942372.1, read on the forward strand.
GAATTTCCGAGGAACTTCCGGAGGAATTCCCGGAGGAATTGCCGGAGGAATTCCTGGAGGAACTTCCGAGGAATTCCTGGAGGAATTGAGGAATTCCGGAGAACTCGGAGGAATTCTTGGAGGAACTCAAGAATTCCTGGAGGAACTTCCGGAGGAATTCGGAGAACTTCCGGAGGAATTCGAGGAACTCTCGGAGGAATTCCCGGAGGAACTCTGGAGGACCTTCCGGAGAACTCGAGGAATTCCCGGAGGAATTCCGAGAATTCCCGGAGGAAACTTGCCGGAGGAATTCCCGGAGGAGCTTCCGAGGAATTCTCGGAGGAACTTCGAGGAATTCTGGAGGAACTTCCGGAGGAATTCGGGAACTTCCGGAGATTCCGAGGATACGAGGAATTCCGGAGAACTTCCGGAGGAATTCCCGAGGAACTTCCGGAGAACTTCGAGGAACCGGGGAATTCCCGAGGAACTTCGAGAGGAATTCCCGGAGGAACTTCCGGAGGAATTCTGGAGGAACTTCCGGAGGAATTCCGGAGGAACTTCCGAGGAATTCCGAGGAACTTCCGAGGAATTCCGAGAACTCGAGAATTCGAGGAACTTCCGGAGGAATTCCTGGAGGAACCGGGGAGGAATTCCCGGAGGAACTTCCGGAGGAATTCCTGAGGAACTTCCGGAGGAACTCCCAGGAGAACTTCCGGAGGAATTCCCGGAGGAACTTCCGAGGAATTCCCGGAGGAACTCGGAGAATTCTCGGAGGAACTTCCGGAGGAATTCTTGAGGAACTTCCGGAGTGGAATTCCCGAGGAACTTCCGATTCGGAACCCGAGGAATTCCCGGAGGAACTTCCGGAGGAATTCCCGAGAACTTCCGAGGAATTCCGGAGGAACTCGGAGGAATTCGGAGGAACTTCCGGAGGAATTCCGGAGGAACTTCCTGGAGGAATTCCTGAGGAATCGAGAATTCCGGAGGAACTCGAGAATTCGAGAATTCCGGAGAATTCCCGGAGGAACTCCGGAGAATTCGAGGAACTTCCGAGGAATTCCGGAGGAACTTCCGGGAATCTCGGAGGAACTTCCGAGGAATTCGAGGAACTTCCGGAGGAATTCTGGAGAACTCGAGGAATTCTGAGGAACTCCGAGGAATTCCTCGGAGGAACTTCCGAGGAATTGAGGAACTTCCGGAGGAATTCGAGAACTTCCGGAGAGGAACTTCCGGAGGAATTCCCGGAGGAACTTCCGGAGGAATTCCCGGAGGAATTCACGAGGAACTCGGAGGAATTATTTCAGAGGCCCGGTAGCCTCCTTTCAAGAAGTCCGAAGCTCCTTTCAGGAGGCCGTAATTCCTTTCAAGAGGCCCGAACCCTCCTTTCAAGACGCTCGAATGCTGCTTTCAAGAGTCCCGAAGCCTCTTCAAGAGGCCCAGAGCCTCCTCTCTGAGGCCGGTAGCCTCCTGTCAAGAAGCCCGGAAGCCTCCTTCAAGAGGTCCGAGCCTCCTTCAAGAGGCCCGTAGCCTCCTCAAGAGGCCCGGTAGCCCCTTTCAGGCCCGAGCCTCCTTTCAAGAGGCCCGTAGCCTCCTCTTCAAGAGGCCCGGTAGCCCCCTTCAAGAGGCCCGAGCCTCCTTTCGAGGCCGAGCCTCCTTTCAAGGCCCAGCCCTTCAAGAGGCCCGGTAGCCTCCTTCGCAGGCCCGAGCCTCCTTCAGAGGCCCGGAGCTCCTTCCAGGCTCGAGCTCCTTCAAGAGGCCCGTGTAGCCTCCTTTCAAGAGGCCCGGAGCTCCTTTCAAGAGGCCTCAGCCTTTTTCAAGAGACCCGGAGCCCCTTCAAGAGGCCCGGTAGCCTCCTTTCAAGAGGCCCGAAGCCTCCTCAAGAGGCCTCGTAGCCTCCTTCAAGAGGCCGGCCTCCTTTCGAGGCCCGGAGCCCCTTTCAGGCCCGGTAGCCTCCTTCAAGAGGCCCGGTAGCCTCCTTCAAGAGGCCCGGAGCCTCCTTCAAGAGGCCCGGTAGCCTCTTCAAGAGGCCCAGTAGCCTTTCAAGAGCCCAGTCCTTTCAAGAGACCTCGGTAGCCTCCCTTCAAGAGGCCCGAGCCTCCTTCAAGAGGCCCGTAATCCCTTTCAAAGGCCCTCCTTTCAAAACGCTCGGAATCTCCTTCAAGAGCCTAAGCCTTCAAGAGGCCCGTAACCTTCTTCAAGAGGCGCCCCTTTCAAGAGGCCGGAAGCCTCCTTTCAAGAGGCCGCAGCCTCCTTCGAAGGCCTCGGCCTCCTTCAAGAGGGCTCAAAGCCCTCCTTCCAGAGGCCTGAAGCCTCCTTCAAGAGGCCCGAAAGCCCCTTTCAAGAGGCTCGAAGCCCTTCAAGAGGTTAGAAGCCTCTTTCAAGAGGCTCGAAGCCTTCTTTCAAGAGGGCCTGAAGCCTCTTCAGAGGCTCAAGCCCCTTAGAGGCCTGGAAGCCTCCTTTCAAGAGGGCCCGTCCTTCAAGAGGCCCGAAGCCCCTTTCAAGAGGCCCGAAGCCTTCTTTCAAGAGGCCGTAAGCCTCCTTTCAGAGGCCCGAAGCCCCTTCAAGAGGCCTGGTAGCCTCCTTTCAAGAGGCTCCAAGCCTCCTTCAAGAGACCGAAAGCTCCAAAGAGGCCCGGAAGCCTCCTTTCAAGAGGCCCGGAAGTTTTGACGTAGGACTTACGTCTCTTTACTATACTCGTCATTCCAAAATATTCAAATCGACCGCGTTACGCTGTGTTGAAAGATTTTGAAGTTAATAGCGTTCGTCTCAATGGACGAATTTCTGGTAAGCCCTCAATCGACAGATTTCGATGCCTTTCATGTCCATGCTTGATAATACCTGAAAAACTTGTTTCAATAGGCATGAAACCGTTTTCAATGAAAAACATTGAGATCAGGGAACCTATAAATATGGGTACGCATAATTTTTGCATCATTCCATTACCAGTTCTCATTGGTGCAGCTACTCAGCGAATAAGCAGCTGCTGGTCTGCTGAGAAGCATAAAATAGTGCAACGCGATTTTTTCCTTCCATTCTGACCGGGACAAGGGAAGCAACCGCATCATCGATTGAACAGTACTCACACCTTTTAGCAGGGAATGAAGTCTGCACTGACCGCTGGCTCGATCACCATCGAAGCCACCATCATGAACCGAAACCTAGCCAGTACAGCAGCAGTCCACCCACAGACCAAAAGCAGTAAGTGAGCAGATACCGGCAGCAGCAGCAGAGTCGAGCTGAGACCGCCGGCATCGGTGAGCGAGATGAGACAGTGGAAGAAAAGCCACATGATGCAGCATGTATGTCCAAAAAACAAACGGTTCTTCAGAGAGCCAATGATAGAGATCAATATCAATGCTTCTCATCCTTCCGGAATAAATTGTACTTTGGGTGCCAAACCAAATATTCTAGAGATAAAATTTTATGCGTGATTTTCATAAATAGCGTCAAAACTAACAGTGGATAATTTTTCGATTTAACCGCGAAGTGGACGAAGGACTCTGACCTACGCCTTAAAAATATAAGATGTCCAAATCTCTCACATAACATTTGATATTTGACGGAAAAACACCGATAACAGCTCAAACATTAATAAACTATCAATCGATTTTTCATCAAATGTTGGATTTTTTGGCATTGATCAAGAAATATCGAGATAAACATTGTTTGATACTGAATGATCGTCCCATGTTACCAATTCAAATCTTATCACCCGAAATCCTATGTCCGGGTGTTTCCTTCCATCTACTACTAACAATGTTGTCTCGAAAAGAACACGTACTTCTCACCTGAACTGCATTCTAAGCTCAAGCTTGCCCGGCTTATTGGCCTGTTAGTATCAGAAAAGTCCCGTTAGGAAATAGAGCCAAGCGAGCAACAAGCGTAAAAAGAAAAGCCTTCTTCGAACGCGTTGATGATGATGACGCTTTTGACAAATTTCTAGAAGGGATACAAGACACTGCAGATTGCCACCAATTGAAGCAGAGAAGATCAAAATAAAGTATAAAGAAAAGTGCATTCTGCTCAGAGTCATCTCAGTCTTTTTATACCACATTACCAAAATTGGGTTATTTGAAAAGATCGTTTTTCTTACTTTTTGACTTAGCTGAACAAAAGCCTTTTTCAAGGCTCAAGAGTTTAAAATAATGTTCTCCTTCTCAGTCACCATCGCACGGATTGAGGCCCTACATCCGCCTGGGCCAATCTTTGGTTTATTTCAGGCAGTCCTCAGTGGGAAGGTTGCACTGTCGAGACTAATATTCCGACCGGACATATCCTGAATTGTTTGATGTTTCTTGTCTGGAGGTAGATTTGATTTCTGTGTCGGTTTGATGAGAAGATTTTGCCAAGGAAATGGTATGCAACGCCGATTTATTTATCCAAAAGAAGTGATGTGAGAAATTTGGAATTATGTATCTAAAGGCATGGTCAAGTCAAGTCCTACGTCCACTTAGCGGTGCCTGCAGACATTACCCACTGTCTGTTCAAGAGGCCCAAGCCTTTTTCAGAGGCCCGAAGCCTCCTTGCAAGAGGCCCGGCCCTCCTCGAGCCCGAAGCTCCTTTCAGAGGCCCGGAAGCCTCCTTTCAAGAGGCCCGAGGCTCCTTCAAGAGGCCCGAAGCTCCTTCAGAGGCCAAGTCTTCAAGAGGCCTGAAGCCTCCTTTCAAGAGGCCCGGAAGCCTCTCTTTCAAGAGGGCCCGGAAGCCTCCTTTCTAAGAGGCCCGGAAGCCCTTTCAAGAGGCCCGAAGCCCTCCTTTCGGCGCTGGAAGCCTCCTCAAGAGCCTGAAGCCCCTTTCAAGAGGCCCAGCCTCTTTCAAAGAGGCCCGAAGCCCCTTCAAGAGGGCTCGAGCTTTCCTTTCAAGAGGCCCGAAGCCTTCAAGAGGCCTAAGCCTCTTCAAGAGGCCCTGAAGCCTTCAAGGCCCGAAGCCTCCTCAAGAGGCCCGAAGCCTTTCTCAAGAGGGCTCGGAAGCTCTCCTTTCAAGAGGCTCGGAAGCCTCCCTTCAAGAGGCCTGCTAATTCTTTTCAAGAGGCCCTATCTCCTCAAGAGGCGGAAGCCTTCTTTTTAAGAGGTCTGAGCTACGTTGCGAGGCCCAAACCTCCTTTCAAGAGGCCTGAAGCCTAATTCTCAAGAGGCCCAGAAGCTTCATTCCAAGAGGCCCAGCTTTTTTCAAGAGGCCCAAGTCTCCTTTAAAAAGTCCCGGAAGTCTCCTTTAAAGAGTCCCAAACGGCTCTTTTCAGAGGCCCAAAAGCTCATTCAAAACGCCCAGAAACATTATTTCAAAAGATTCGGAAGCCTCTCTTCAAGGGACGAAGCGTTCTTTCAAGTTGCTTTGAATCTTACGTTTACATGGCTCGAAAGCCGCTTTTCAAGAGGCTCAAATCTTCTTTCTAGAATCGATGTGAGAAAATTTCAGCCAGGAGACTAATATCCGTTAATTTTCAGTACCATTTTTCATATATCATATTTGACAAATTTAGAAAATATTTAGTTTCTATTTCAATGAAAATTAGTTTGCACAAATTGACCATTTTCAGGTTGCCTTTTGAAAAATCACCTAGTAAAAAACGTTGAGCTTTTAGATCAGTCGAATTTTCATTGAAAGTGTATAGGAATGAAAGCCTTTTCGTCGAGAAGGGATTGCAAATATGTTGCCAAAGGTTAGAAAGCCTCGAAAAATTGCAAAACTTTATCGAGGTAAATAATAAAAAATTGATACGAGCTTGTCATCAAAACACGTTTGGTATATGTTGAGGTTCCTTAAGAATCCTAGTCATAAGTCAAGACTGATTAAAAAAACAAAAAACATGTTTAATAAATAAAATCGAGGGCTGGGCATTTTTTTGAGTCTTTCGACCTGTAAATTTCAAATGCCTCAACTCTCCTTTGGTTACAGTATTTTAAGTTTTTACACCTGTAATGCTTGGTGAATAAGTTTAATAAGGATATGCAATGGATTTAGTGTGGATATTGATGAGAAATTTGAAACTACTTGAAACTATGTTGTGCAAACGCCCCAAAATGTGGGAAGGAGAAAATCCTTAAACATGACTTATATTCCAAAAAATCGGCAAAACTCGTGTCGAGAAGAAAGTATACAAGTTAATAAATTATACGTAGCCAAAAGCCTGTAAACAATTTAAAAAAAAAGATCGAAAATTTTCAAAAACCAAGTGTGCTTATAATTTCGTCAGAGCCAGAGGAGTATTAAAAGTAATATCCTTGGTAGTTGCACAACAAAGCCATACATCGGCCATTTCGAAACCCTGTGCTTTCATCATTTTTTCAAGAACAAATTAGCATCTTAACTGGATAAGAAGGAAAGAATGGTAGATGGTTTCCTTACTAATGATAAATAATCGACTTGAATTTTAGCATTGTACAACAAGTGTGGTTGAGTAGTCGTAGTCAATCTTCATATATTAAAGCTCTGTCCAAAATTAAATAGTCGACGCTGAATCTGTGGTTCGAATGAAATTAAGTCGAAAACTATACATAAGGAAGGACGTTGTCCAGATTAGTCTGATGCATATCACAAACTCAGTTCTTCATTTGAAAACTTTATTTATGATTGCATGAGAATTGAACCCTGTTTCCAAGCTAAAACTAGGCATCTGAGTTCAATTATTTAAAATTTTCCAAGATATTGTTGCCTGCATCGCGACATCGGTCGTTATGCTGTACGGTTTCCAAACGGAAAGCGAGTAGGAATCACCGTCCCAAATCATAGATTGACAGCCAATCGATTGAATAGTTTCGAATCGGTGACTTGCCTTATAATAGATCGGTTATCCTCCCTGGCACGGTTTCTACCTCGATAAATCAAAAATCCTGACTGGATTGTCAAGTTTTTTTCGTTAATTAAAATCCATACCCAAAAGCGCGTTACGTGCTGCAAGTCGCAAATGTGAACTGAGAACAATCATCCAGATCACCTTTCCTCGACAAAGTCGCGCAACCCATCGATTTCTTCCATTGTGCTTCTTTCTTGGGAAATTCCTATTTTGCTTGCATTTCATAAATAGAAAATTCCTTCACAAAAGCTTTCCAGGACATGGCAACCTAAGGAGAGAAAGTATGTCACCAAGGGAGAGGTTGTGGGAAATTGAATGACAATCGAATCAGATTAAGATTCAATTTTTGAAAGGAATTGTTCACTTGTTACTGGATTTTTTTTTTTGCGTCACCATTCAATCCGAACGGAAGGGATCGCGCGCACCACGTTGTAAATTGTGACGTTTCCGAGCAGTCGAGCAACAACCAACGTTTCGGTAATGGGGTGAAAATGTTGTTGAGGTGCAACCTCTCGCATTGCGAACAAAAACACAAATTTAAATTATTTATGATATTTCCAAACGGGGTTTTGCCTCCTCATCCGTCCATCCGTTCAAATCAGTTCCAAATCAATAATTTTAATGCCGTCACATTGATGGAAAAGAAGGTCACAGTGCAGAAAGTTTGCTAAACTAGATCAGATTCATCGGAACGACGATTGAAATGTAGATGGATCATCAGTTTTCACCAAGCTCTTAAAAAAATTCGGCAGGATGTTAAAAATATCGTTTTTCTGAAAATAGACTGAAATGTTTTTCAATAAAGACACTTTTATTTTAATTGGTCCGTTTGAGTATTAGGAAATCTAATTTCTTCATTAAATTTTTCACAATATAAATGCTTACAGTGAACCTTTTCTTGAAATGCATTAATTTTAAGATTTTTTTGTAAAAAGGAACTAAATGGATCACATTTAATTAATATTTGAAAAAGTGTCACAGAACAACAAAATCAAAATGTTCCGGTTTTTCTATTTCCGTCCCACTGTAAGCGGAGACAACTTTGCTTGACTTTTGTCATGTGTGCAAAATAGAAATGTGCGGAACGAGAATTGAACAAAATTCGTACCAAACGCCCAGAAGTTACTCACAGAAAAAAGTTAATGCTGCCGGCTGAGGAAGGCGTTCTGCGACCATTAGGAGAAAGTTTAGAGTTTAGGTTTTTATCCCATATGCTAATTTAACTTTGTTGGGCCAAAAAAAAATCCGTCTGATCCTATTTGGTACAACAGGCGAGAAAAGCGATTGCAGCTGAACCTTTCATTCGGGATGCAATTTTAAAGTCGCAGTTTTTTTATTGAATTGATTCGATCGAATGGAATTAGATTTGTGAAATTTGGGGCGTTTACTAGTTTAATGGTTTCAGGGCTGCAACTTAGTTTTGGTTGAGACCATTTTTTCATCGTTTGATTGAGCTGTAAAAGTTCAATCTGCTAATGGGAATTATGATGACAATAATGCTTGAGGACATGAAGGTACATAAAAATTCTTCCGGTAGAAATCAATACAGAATAAACTTAAATATTAAACTTAGGGGTCGTTCGAAAATGATGTCACAGGTTTTAAATGGGGTCAAGATTTTGTGACATTACATATACTAGGTATATAAAAAAAGTTGGTGACAGTGGGGGAGGATGGTCTAGAAATCTATTGTAACTTGAATTTCTTGGTAACTTCTCTAGCAGTCCCTCCGAAAAGGAATCTATAATACATGTATAAAAATTGAACTTTCTAGAGAGATTGATTTTGATGGTGTTATTTGAGATTATATTTCACAGTTACCGAATGGTAACATTTACTGTTACAGTAGTATAGAGTGGAAAAAGCGTCAATTTAAATTGGCGGGCGGATCCAAGTGATATGGTGTGGGAAGGAACGTTGCTACAAAGTGAGCTACCGCAAATACAGCTGTATAGGCGGAAATATTCGTTAACTAGACTGGAAAGCCGAAAATCAGGAGGAGATAGGAATAAAAAAAATGGAAAGTGAGGGAGTCGTGATACATCGGTCGATCGAGCAAGTGGTGCCATCGAAAGTGTATAGTTCGATATTTCGCGGGATTGCCCAGCCGTCGCTTCTTTGGACCGATTGATCGGTCACGTCTAACAGGTGGAGACGACTCGAACTGAATTGGGGCAGCCATCCCAAAATTACAAAAAGTTGACTGATTTCCACCAAACGAATCGACGCGGCACGTTGCACCTGCCATATTGCTGGCAAGCGCTTCCTGTTACCTACCCCACGCTATGTTTAAAGGCAACTATTGCAAAGTGAATGCACCGATGTTAAGTCGTTAGATCATAGTTTTGATCTCTAGTTTAAGGATTCAGGTCGATTGAAAATTTATCGGTGAAATTTTGACTTTTTACTATTTATGTAATATTTTAACCTAAAAACCTTTTCTGATTTTTTATAAATTTTTGAAACAAGTTATATAAAATCCGACCACTACTTTTTTTTATGATGCTTTAAGAAACATTTTCATAAAAACATTTTCATATGATGAAAATAGTAGGTTATATTGAAATTACTGCCAGTCTTAAATGTTCTTACGGTTTATTATGAATAAATCTGAGCCTTCCTTAGCCGTGTGTACATGCAGCACTGCAAGACATGCTAAAAGTGGGTGAGTTCGATTCCTGGTCTTGTTCTAGGAAATATTCTGCCTTCCGTGGGCATAAAGTATCATCCTATCCTCAAGATATGACGAATGCGAAAATGGTAATCTTGGACTAGAAACTTTGAGTTAATAACTATGAAGTGCAAATGAATACTAAGCTGTTGGAGGCGGCTATGTCAGAGTGGTTGTTGTTGCCAATAGGAAGAAGTATTGTTAAATTTAAGAATATAATATCACTTTAACATTTCAAATCAACAAAGTTAAAAACTACGCATCTAGTTCAAAGTAGTATTTATGTTCTGTATTTCAAACTTGATTGAACCTCAATGGTCGTCTGATTATGTGACCAATGTTATATGCTACCACCGTGGATAACAGTTTACTTGCATACTGTTCGTGGTTATCTGCAGTATTTTGTAGTTTTGACAGATAGCATAGAAATTTTGTGGATGGCTTCCGTTGTTTCTCCGCATACTTTGTAAGGCCTGTGATGCGCCTACAAAATTCAAGAACATGGAATATCAAAATAAGAAATTTTCGGTGATTGGATGGCTGCTATTCAACTGTCACAAAAAGCTGTATGGCATCTTGAAATAACATTGTTACACTTTAAACAGCAATCAACTACCTGTGGTAGAATTTTCAAATACCTTTTGTAATAACCATTGCATTATTTTCTCTTTCAAAACACTCGTTTTACTAAAAGACTTTGGTAACACCCAGTGAAAACCTTGTTGAGCGTGATGAGTTGCTTTGACCTCTGTCCAGACTTCTGAGATTTGTCTGGATGTTTTTTTTTACAGGCCGATAATTTGGTAGACCAATCACACCAGCAATGTAGCGCTGAGTGAAGGGTTTTATCTAAAATTGTGTCATAGTCTTCTTCTTCCAGTAGATGATTATGAACACAATTGAAATAAAATCACTCTTCCTTGACCTGTCCAGTTAAATTCTATTTCTATGGTAAAAGTGGTAAGGTTGCTGGTGTTTTAATAGACACGTATGAGATATGAGTTAACAAGCTTGGCTGAAAATGCAATATGTGATCGGTATTCAACAGTAACAGTATTTAGTATAACTTCTGCTACTTAATACATGAAATTGTTTTTATAAGCAAATTTTCCTGAAGCATCAGGGAAAATGTAGTACCTGGATTTTATATAACTTGCTTCATAACAATTTAAAAAATCAGAATAGATATCAAATTTTCACCGACGTAATATTTCAATCGACACAGATCCTTAAACTAGAGGTCAAAAACTATGAGCTAACGGCTTAACATCCGAGGTACATTCACTTTGCATAATAGGTTTTTAAACATAGCGTGTAAATTCTTATAGTGTCTGATGCTTACCAAGTATTCGATGAAAAGAGAATGATTGATCAGCGCTTCGAACCACCTGCAACTTATCGTCAACGTTAGTCGATCCGACGCCGTTACCAGCAGCGAGCGTTCACCAGTTGTTCTTGAGTCGACGGATACTGTCGTGAAACCGCCTTTCAGATAACTGGCATCCCCACTTTCGCACCTCAGCAACGTACCGCCAGTATCGGATGACCAAACGCCGTGCGACCGGCATCAACCAAGCCTGAATCGTCGGAACCGTCCCGACCAGACGCCGTGTTACCGTTATCAAACAAGCCTGAATCGTCGAGATCGCCTTCGTGCCACCCAGCACTGGAATCTCACCCACCCATCAGCCACATACCGCCAGCATCGGAGACCAGACGCCGTGTTACCGGCACCAAACAAGCCCGAATCGTTGGGAGATCACCTTCGTGTCAACTGCATCCTCGCTTCGCATCCTCAATACTATACGCCGGTATCGGTGACCTGACGCCGTATTACGGCATTAATCAAACCTGAATCGACGAATCGCCATTGAACTGATCGACATCTCGCTACAGCTCTAGCTTCATCACCAGGTGCCCTCCTACGCGTTGCATACGGCACCCTGTTGAACCCGCTGTACCCCATCGCCCGCACCAATCGTCCAATAAACCAAAAAGGTAAAGGCGTAAAGGTAGAATTAAATTTTAAGGACTTCCACTCTTCGAAAGCTCCTACGCTTAGACACCCTGGGATCCGATAAAAGAGGTTTCGTGCACACCCTGAAGTTGCCGTTGGTCAGACCAGCAGCTTGGGGTCTAGGCAAGTCCTCTTCCGGGACAGCAAGAAATCCCGGAGTCATAACGTTTCATTGGCGCCGGATTGCGGGTAGACCATCTGTCACCCAGAGAGCTTGATTACGAGATTTTGCTTCGTAATGCCGTCATCGCGGATGACGAATCGCGGTGCTCAAAAACGGGTTTTACGTTTTTATCAGACGTTTCGCTTCCTTATATTGTACCTTTATCAAGGAGTGTACAAAGTCCTTTATTGTTTATATTTGTTCTTAGTATAGAACGTTTTTGTTATAACTTGTCATTTGGGTCCTTGGCCCTGGGATAGCTATCTCAGTGGCAATGGGAACTATCCAACGGTGTTCCAAGCGGAGATTTTGCATCACAGCATTGAGTAGCTGTTAAATGTTTAAACGTTAAACTGTCTGGGAATGATGCTCACTGCGAAAGGTGTGCCAAGAGAACCTCGTAAATCTGTAGTACGTTCCAGGACACTGCGGCATTGGAGGTACGAAAGGCAGACGAGCTTGCAAAAAGAGGTTCAAACAAGTCCTGGTTGAGGTTGATGGCCAACTGGTTGGTTGTCGGAAAGTGTACCAATCGGAAGATATAATTCTGATTTCCGAACTGAAAAGCTCTTGAGCTCAGCTTTATGGCTCTAATAACTGGACACAGCCTGAGCAGATATCATTTGAAAAATATTGGCCAGATTCAGAATGATATCTGTCGTTTTGTAACAGAACGGAAACCTCGGAACACCTGCCCCATGCGTTTCATTTGATGATGAGAGGCTTACAAGACAGCTTTATCATATTTGATTTTTTTCTCTTCTGGCTCTATTAACTATCACTTTATTCGTTATATCTTCTATATCTGCTTAGCTCCCGCATGTCCATCAAACGTTTTATTTAGATATATCAAAGTTTTGCTTTTACATATAGTCTGTGCATTTTGTCTGAATCATCTCATTTGTTTCATTTTCATTTCGTCTGGTAGCATGTTAAATAGTCTAAACTTTAAAAATAACGATCACGTGATCCGTAAGGTATTTAGGAGGCAACCTATTTTTAATTTTGAAGACAGATCAGTGTTCGTAGAGTGAGTATTTCTTCACTGATATCCATTGCAAAATGTTTCATTAGCCTACTTGAAGTTGTCCTCTCTTCTTCTTCTTCTTCTTATTGGCATTACATCCCCCACACTGACAGAGCCTCCGCAGCATAGTGTTCATTAACCTTCACAGTTATCAACCTGCGAGGTTTCTAAGCCAAGTTACCATTTTGCATTCGTATACCATGAGGTAGCACGATGATACTTTGATGCCAGGGAAGTCGAGAGACATTTCCTAACTGAGAATAGCTCAGACGGCACCGGAATCGAATCCAGCCACCCTCAGTATGGTCTTGCTTTAGAAGTCTAAAATCTTACCGCACGTGGAGGGCCCCATTGAAGTTGTCCTATTGCTCCTAAATCGGATGCATCGTTCTATTTTCAATAATCTACATTCTCTTCTTTTGTCGTTTAGGCAAAATAGAGTCGGGCAATATTCAAAGTGCAGGGCAATCAATTTATATAACACTAGTCTAACTAATAGACGTTGTCCCAGTAGTAGGCGAAATTAAAAGCGTTGTGAACTGCCTAAGTGAAATTTACAAACGAATCTTAATTTTAGTTTTCACAATTTATTCAGCCCTACTGTTATTTTCGATGAGGAAATATCATATAAACCTGTCGGAAATGATAATCGAATATATTCTTGATAGAATGAAGAAAATCTATCCAGCTGTTTTCGAGTTATGCGATACGAACACAGACCATTTCATTTTATTAATTAGAAGAATTTTGTTTTCAAACAGTAGATACTTGCTCTTTTTTTACATAATAATTGTATTTGATGCGGTTTTTCGTATAATATAATCTATGTGCTCATAAATTAGGTTTTTCGTCAACCATCACCCGAGAGATTTGAATCCTGGAAGAATCCGGTTTATACAACTCAATTATGCGAACTGAAAGACCTGTATTAGGTTGATTACTTGACAAATTGTGATCAAACCCACAAGATGCGAATAGTAATAGTAATCAGGTATACCACAAAAATTCAACTCATGGACGCGGATTCTACGAAAAAAAATAAAACGGATCTAGTTAACTCAGCAATACGTACTGAACGAAGTACAATGATATGAGTATTATCACTAGACCTGTGCGCCGATTGAAAATTTATTGACGGCGGCGTGATAGAATATTTTCAGCCAGCGGCGGCGGCGTGGTGGAGTCACACCGTTGGGAATCGGAGGCGTGAGCTTATTTCTTCGGAGATGGTTTTTCAGTCAGTTTCAGTCGGAGGAGTTTCTGTAGGAACTTTTGAAGGAATTTTTGTAGGAACTTTCGGAGAAATTTCTGGAGCAGCTTCCAGAGCACTTCCTGGTGGAATTTACGAAGGAATTTGTGGAAGAATTTCGGAATTTTTTTTATTGCTTGAAATAAGCTCAACTAAGCTAATTTCGACTGTAGTTTAGTGCTTCTGAGATGGCTTTTCAGTCTTGACAAAATCAAAACACTGTTATTTAATCTTGTCCAACGTTTTGGTCCGTAAAAATGAGTCCCTGAGGAAGGTCCCAAACGGACCGAAACATTCTCCGGAAGTTTCTTCAGGAATTCCTCTGGAAACTCCTACGGAAGTTCTTCCAGAAATAACTCCGGAAGTTCCTCCAAGAATTCCTCCTGAAGTTCCTTTAGGAATTCCTCCGGAAGTTCCTTCAGGAATTCCTCCAGATGTTCGTCTAGAAATTGCTACGAAAGTTTCCAAGTTTCTCCAGGAATTCCCCCGGAAGTTCCTCTAGGAATTCCTTTAGAAGTTCCTCTAGGAATACCTTTGGATATTCCACTAGGAATTCCTTCGGAAGTTCCTCTAGGTATTTCTCCGACAGTGGTTCTCAACATGGGGTACATTTACCCCTGGGGGTAAATCCTTTACTGACTCAGGGGGTACCTGGGTCAAAAATGCTTAATGGCGGGTGTATTACAATTTCAATATTGCTGTTCCAGAGAAAACATTCCTGTTTCCGGTTGAATATTCAAACTACCGCAGCTGTCACTTCATAATTTTTCTTTGTTGTTTGGCATGGCACTCTACGATGACAACGCCAAATACCAGGTTTTTGTTTCAGTGTGTCGAAGATTGGCAGGCTTGCGGTAGAACTTTGACAGCTGCGGAATCCGTAAAATGGAAAATTTTGAAAAGATCCGCAATAAAAGCTTATTGTTACAGTTTTGATAATTGTATATTTTTTTATTCCAAAACTTTGTATTGTACATGCATGGTGATCAGAAATCTAAACCTATCCAGCTTTCCACGCTAACCATAATGGCGGCTGCTATAAATGACTGTAACTGCTTCCGACGCTAAACTGTAATCGACGCTGATTGTATCTAAGCGACCATTTTCATATTGTTTATTTATTATTTTCAGCAAATGCAAGGTTCGAAGAAAATGAATAAGATTTTCAAAACTACCATTCGATTAGTATTATATTACTAATACCCATTTTCGTTTTAGGTTGAAGTAATTATCCGATACACTAAAAAGCCAAAAAAATCGTATGTGAATATGTACGTTATGTGGAAGATATTGATTTGAAAAATGTATTGGAGGTAACCACTTTCCCTTCGATGGGACTCGAACCCATGACCCTACAGTACGCTAGACTGGTGCTTTAACCAACTAAGCTACGAAGGACCTCCGTCGGCCTTCGCAATCGCAACCTAGCGGCTACTGAACGAGCTCGAGATTCCCAAATTGGACGCATAGTCAAATCACTCGCAATCCATTTCTCAAGCCAACACTACCACATGTGTATAGTACACGTTCACATTAGAGGAGCGTGAGTATTTAGAATGTCTGGCGGCTGTACACATTCTTCATCAGCAACTGTACTGATCAAGTGAGGTTGTGTAAGCATATGCCAGTCGGTCGTCAAGCTCAGACCCGACCGCATTGCGTAGGCAAGAGCACGCAACTCAGGTTCAGTTCAATCAAAGTTAATTGCCTATTTCCGGGGATTAAACCACCCGACTTGGACGTTAATTTACAATGTTATGGAAACTCATATGTGAATATGTACGTTATGTGGAAGATATTGATTTGAAAAATGTATTGGAGGTAACCACTTTCCGTGTGTACTATACACTATACACATGTGGTAGTGTTGGCTTGAGAAATGGATTGCGAGTGATTTGACTATACGCCCAATTTGGGAATCTCGAGCTCGTTCAATAGCCGCTAGGTTGCGAAGGCCGACGGAGGTCCTTCGTAGCTTAGTTGGTTAAAGCACCAGTCTAGCGTACTGTAGGGTCATGGGTTCGAGTCCCATCGAAGGGAAAGTGGTTACCTCCAATACATTTTTCAAATCAATATCTTCCACATAACGTACATATTCACATATGAGTTTCCATAACATTGTAAATTAACGTCCAAGTCAGGTGGTTTAATCCCCGGAAATAGGCAATTAACTTTGATTGAACTGAACCAAAAAAATCGGCTTTTGTGACCCTGTTGCTGTATATTTTAGTTATGAGAAGTACAAACTCAGAACAAACAGAACTCAGGACTGGTTTAAATCCTAGGTTCAAATAATAATTCCCACACTTAGCTTGGATCTACTGGTTCTCAGTTGTTTCTATTAAAACTAGAAGAGAATCATCGTTTGAAATCATGTTTCCGAGTTCATACAAACGCTCCAGTATATGAATCAATTCATCATCGATTCCCTATCAACACACTCGGCCTGTTTGATTATTTTTCCTAGCTTTGCACAGCCAAGCGCACAGTTCTTTAACTTCTACATCTAAACGATTCATTTGTATATTACGGCACTCAAAGGACCCGTCCAGTGGACGATATCGGTCATGAACCTCCGTTTGGCAGAAGCTTCAAAAGGTAAACGGGCTTTCGGAAACAAATTATTCCAAGAATATATAATTTTAGGCAGAAGGTTATGCTTCGAAATCATCGTACGATTTTTTTCATCCCATTGGCGTTTTGGATTTGAATAAAGGTTATATTGGCAAGCGATTTTTTCATATTTTTTGTTCGTGTTTTTTTTACAATTTACTGTCTGTATATATAGATCTTGAAAAAAGGTTTGGGCTATTTCATTTACTGCCGTGAACCGCATATTTGTCCCATATGAATAGGAAACCCAGCAAAGATGGGACAAATATGCGATTCACGGCAGTTTAGTTCTATCAATTAATTAAACTGTCTAGAATAGTAGAGCGTTATGTGTACAATGTTTGATTTTGCGCTTATTGACCATTACTATTACTTTCACATTATTGTTACATCGTATCACGCTAAGAAAAAAGTTTTCGCCGCTCCCACTATGCGCCATGACATCTATTGCAAATCACTTTTTCGTACACGGTTATCAATCAATTATAAGAATGACAGTAGGGGGAATGACGGCTTTGGCAGGTTTTGTTCTATTATTGGCAGGGGTTTTTTATGACTGACTAGGCTCAAATTTGGCCTAAACGTTCTTTGCATATCAAAGAATATTGTGGACAAATTTCATAAAATTTGGCCGACAAAAACCCCCTGCCAATAATAGAACAAAATCTGCCAAAGCCGTCTTTCCCCCTACTTCGAAATTTGAATTCCGTGATGAGTGTCCTTAACACCTGTTTTTCTTTCCTGAAAATTATTTCTCGGTGAAAATCTGCGTGAATGAGCATTCTCTTCTCGTGAGAATGAGTGAAAATTATGATCATTGGATTAGCTGAACACCTACTTAAGAAATATGCAGAGAATTCTACGATTTGTCATAGGTTCCACGGATGTTTTTGGAATTTTCATTGAGACAGGAACAACAGTAGGATCGTTTTTGGTAGAAAACGATCCAAAAATTATGAAGACTCACGTACAACGAACCTGGGATTGAACGCTCGACCTTCTGCTTGTAATGAGGACCATGCTCTCTGAACTTAACATCGTTGACATTACATCCCTCACTGGGACAGAGCCGCCTCGCAGCTTAGTGTTCATTAATCACTTCCACAGTTATTAACTGCGAGGTTTCTAAGCCAAGTTACCATTTCTGCATTCGTATATCATGAGGCTAACACTAACACGATGATACTTGTATGTCCAGGGAAGTTGAGACAATTTCCAATCCGAAAATTGTCTAGACCGGCACCGGGAATCGAACACAGCCACCCTTAGCATGGCCTTGCTTTGTAGCTGCGCATCTTACCGCACGGCTAAGGAGTTGTTCTAATTTTGCGTGGCCACTAAAAAACATCTTCAGGGGGAACAAAACACAGTAAATAATAGAGTAAATAAGGTTGTCAATTAAAAAAATAACTCACCACATGATTTTGTAAATCGTTTGGCAATCCTCCCACAAAATCAATCATTTACATCTTACCACAGATAAGCAAGATAGTAAAGCCCATTTTACTGTTGTGAGATTGAATCCATTAAATTGAGCTTTGTGAACGATTCACAGGCAAAATGAACAAAAATGCGAGTGTTACAAACATGCGATTATGGGCAGTTTAGTTCTTGGTAAAACAGGGGAGAATCAAGTCTCCCCACCTTCCCCTACTGTATAAAGGTTGAGTTTAAAAAAACTCGAAACCGACAGGTCTCTTGCTTGCATAACTGTATACCAATTTATAAATTGCGACGTAAAACACCTTCAATTAGCTAATGGTGAAATGCCAATAAGAGTAGCGAGTGAAATAGCTCGCTAAGTTTCAGAGCAATCATTTTTCCAAGATCCGTAATTTCATTTCCACCATGAACAAAGCAGCTTCCGATGGATACATAAAGCTTTATAAAAAACCCAGATTAATCCACCTAGCAGTGATGATGCCTTTCTCGTGCATTATAAAATATATTGAAAGAATCACATTAGAAAGGTAAAAAAAACTCTTTAGGAGAATAGATCACATTTTTTCGATCATTTTGCATGTTTTTGCATTAGTTAAAATGTATTGCCACCATTTTCGGAAAAACATTTTTTTTTTCGGTTTTGAATTTTTTTTTCCAAGGGGGGACCCTTGGGAAAAAACAATGATTTTTCAATAATTCCGAAATACAATGTCCGATCGAGCCAATTTTCAATAGCAAACAATGGGACCGCATTCCCCGTCGAATGCAACTTGTTGCGAGTAAATCGGATAATGCTAAGTTCCAAAAAGTGTGTCTACAAAATTTGTACACATACACACATACACACACACACATACATACATACACACATACAGACATCACCTCAATTCGTCGAGCTGAGTCGATCGGTATATAAAAATCAGCCCTCCGGGCCTCCTATCAAAATTTTGTTTTTGAAGCAATATTATAGCCTTTACGTACACTTAGTGTACGAGAAAGGCAAAAATCTTAGTCAATAGTTTCAAAATAGTTGAAAATAGTGACTTTTTGCGAGAAAAAGTGACTTTAGTGACTTGAGGTCGAAAAAAGAGACTTTTTAGTGACTAGTCCGAAAAAAGTGACCAAGTCACTAAAAAGTGACCCGCTACCAGGCCTGCAAATTAGGCACTAAGTTGGAAAAAAAAACGGTGCACTTCCCCTATTTGCATTCAAATCTGCATTCAGCTGTACATCGGTGTTCATTTAGATTGTTTTTTAGAGAAACAAGCTAGCATTCGATATACAGAACACATAGCATGGTGCACCTTCTCATCTAATTTCAATCTGCACATATCCAAACTAGGGTAAGGGAGGTATTTTGGACCACTTTAGGAGATGGCCAAACAATTTTTCGAATAAAAGCTAGATTTTGTAATAATGCTTGATCAATTCCCTATGCAACTAAAAAGTGGTGAATGCTAGGTAGGATTTGTAGGTAAAAATGTTTGTAAATCCCACCGAAAGAACCAAACTATCGTAAATTCTGAAGATATGTTAGATTTAATTTTGAACCACCTGTTTTTATTTTGGACCACCTATTGCACATATTTTGGACCACTCGAATAATTGTGTATTGCTTGCAAAGTTATGTTACTATTTGATTAAATTAGCGACCTCCATCATTTGCGGCGTTTCATCATTAAAGTCCTTGTTAAGCAATACATTTTAATAAGCATTCAAACGCTTAGAACAATATCTACTAGCTAAGGGTATTGAAACTAATATCAATTGCAGTACCACTCGGAACAACTTCATCAAAGCAAAACAAACGTGCGGCCCATGGCCGTGATGTATGCACCTGGTCACTCCTACCCTGCCATATTTTTTTATGTAGTTTGCCAGATCTGTTCCATATGCGTCATTGATAGTAGTGGGTTGCCCGGTTCTTACTTGCTCCTTGCACATTCCTTTTCCAAACGAAACATAATCGTAGAACACGGAGCTCTGTTGCATTGGCAAGCAGCACGGACGAAGAGTTCTAGCAAAGTTTGGTTCTTGTCATGGAGCTTTCTTAACTATTTTCGTATGGAAATAATGAAAACAGTTACATGTTGGTTTAATAGACATTTTTCTAGGGCTTACATCAATGAACGGTAATTTATAAATGCGGTATGAACAGTAATTTATGAATTGTTTGATACTAGAGAAATAAATGGTTGGTAAAAACAAAAGTTATTATTATTATTGTCATCATTCAAGAGGCTTTCAGCCCTTGGCTGGCTCACCTCTGGTAGCAAAAAGGCAAAAGTTTAAGAGATCTAGAAACTAAAAAGAAGATATGTCGAAAATATGTTCGGATCAATGAAAAATGAACCTATTTTGGACATGCCTCAGAATACTGTTTTTAAACTTACAATATTTGACTCTAGGTCTGAAACTGCTTCAATTAGGTTCTAATAAGTCAACAACATCATTCACATGTTTTAAATATATGTACAAATAAATTTACAGCTTTTGAAAGTTGAATTCAAATTTACCACGTCATCTTGGTTTTGGTCTAATCCAGCCAGAAAGGATAAATATATGAAAATATTCTTAATAATGGCTATATTTTATAAGAAGCAAATGTAGGAGATACTTTATGGATAGTTTCTTTTTGCAATAAAATTTAAATGTTGCATGTTTTATTTAGATTTATGAGATATAAAAGCAAAATTCAGCTAGGTGGTCCAAAATATAAGCCCGGTCCAAAATACAGCCGTTACCCTACTCGCAGTTGAATCTTACGGCATGCCGGAATTGATTTGGACTTAGCTGAGTTAGCTCTTCTCATACATAAATTGTACATCAACAGGGTCACAAAAGGAAAAATTGTTAGCTTGTTAGTGTATGGGAGAAGTACTTCAGCCTGAAACGATAGTGGCAATAGTGGTAAATAAGCAATGAGAAAATGATTGCTAAGATACAATTAGCGTCGATTACAGTTTAGCGTCGGAAGCAGTTACTGTCACATTTATTTATAGCAGCCGCCATTATGGCTAGCGTGGAAAGCTGGATTGAATCCTGTCACTACAACCAGCACAGTGCATGGAGGGTTGTGGGACAAAAGATCAAAAGGACGAAGCGTCGAGTGACTAAAATCTTGAATCTAAAGGTTCTAAACAGTGTTGTCCGAATCACTCTCAGAGATATTGAGTTGTCGCAGGCAATAACTAATACCAGCTAAATGTCAACAGTCTCGTTAAATCTACTATTAAGCGTTCTTCTTCTTCTTCTTCTTCTTCTTCTATGGCTCTACATTCCAACTGGAACTTGGCCTAGCTTTTCAACTTAGTATTCTATTAGCATTTCCTCAGTAATTAATTGAAAGCTTTTCTATGCCCGCCATTGCATGAGTATGTATCTTGTGTGGCAAGTACAATGGATACACTATGCCCAGGGAATCGAGAATGTTTCCAACCCGAAAACACCCTAGACCGGACCGAGAATCGAACTCGCCATCTCCGGATTGGCAATCCTACGCCTTTGCTCACAAGGCTACTGGAGACTTTTAAGCGTTATGCTTTCGTAAAGATACAATTTTCAAACGATTCTTACTCGCTGGCTTGTTTTTACCAATGGATAATTAATGGTTCGGAAGCCTCCTTTCAGGAGGCTCGGAAGCCTCCTTTCAGGAGGCTCGGAAGCCTCCTTTCAAGAGGCTCGGAAGCCTCCTTTCAAGAGGCTCGGAAGCCTCCTTTCAAGAGGCTCGGAAGCCTCCTTTCAAGAGAGCGGAAGCCTCCTTTCAAGAGAGCGGAAGCCTCCTTTCAAGAGGCTCAGAGCCTCCTTTCAAGAGGCTCAGAAGCCCCCTTTCAAGAGGCTCAGAAGCCTCCCTTTCCAAGAGCTCAAAGCCTCCTTTCAAGAGGCTCGGAAGCCTCCTTTCAAGAGGCTCAGAAGCCTCCTTTCAAGAGGCCTCAGAAGCCTCCTTTCAAGAGGCTCAGAAGCCTCCTTTCAAGAGGCTCAGAAGCCTCCTTTCAAGAGGCTCAGAAGCCTCCTTTCAAGAGGCTCAGAAGCCTCCTTTCAAGAGGCTCAGAGCCTCCTTTCAAGCTCAGGAAGCCTCCTTTCAAGAGGCTCAGGAAGCCTCCTTTCAAGAGGCTCAGAGCCTCCTTTCAAGAGGCTCCAGAAGCCTCCTTTCAAGAGGCTCAGGAAGCCTCCCTTTCAAGAGGCTCAGGCCTCCTTTCAAGAGGCTCAGAAGCCTCCTTTCAGAGGCTCCAGAGCCTCCTTTCAAGAGAGCTCAGAGCCTCCTTTCAAGAGGCTCAGGAAGCCTCCTTTCAAGAGGCTCAGAAGCCTCCTTTCAAGAGGCTCAGAAGCCTCCTTTCAAGAGAGTCAGGCCTCCTTTCAAAGAGGCTCAGGAAGCCTCCTTTCAAGAGGCTCAGAGCCTCCTTTCAAGAGGCTCAGGAAGCCTCCTTTCAAGAGGCTCAGAAGCCTCCTTTCAAGAGGCTCAGAAGCCTCCTTTCAAGAGGCTCAGAGCCTCCTTTCAAGAGGCTCAGAAGCCTCCTTTCAAGAAGGCTCAGGAAGCCTCCTTTCAAGAGGCTCAGAAGCCTCCTTTCAAGAGGCTCAGAGCCTCCTTTCAAGAGGCTCCAGGCCTCCTTTCAAGAGCTCAGAAGCCTCCTTTCAAGAGGATCAGAAGCCTCCTTTCAAGAGCTCAGAGCCTCCTTTCAAGAGGCTCAGAAGCCTCCTTTCAAGAGGCTCCAGAAGCCTCCTTTCAAGAGGCTCAGAAGCCTCCTTTCAAGAGCTCAGAAGCCTCCTTTCAAGAGGCTCAAGCCTCCTTTCAAGAGCTCAAGCCTCCTTTCAAGAGGCTCAGAAGCCTCCTTTCAAGAGGCTCAGAAGCCTCCTTTCCAAGAGGCTCCAGAAGCCTCCTTTCAAGAGCTCAGAAGCCTCCTTTCAAGAGCTCAGAGCCTCCTTTCAAGAGACTCAGAGCCTCCAGCCTCCTTTCAAGAGGCTCAGAGCCTCCTTTCAAGAGGCTCAGGAAGCCTCCTTTCAAGAGGCTCAGAAGCCTCCTTTCAAGAGGCTCCAGGAAGCCTCCTTTCAAGAGGCTCAGAGCCTCCTTTCAAGAGGCTCAGGCCTCCTTTCAAGAGGCTCAGAGCCTCCTTTCAAGAGGCTCAGGAAGCCTCCTTTCAAGAGGCTCAGAAGCCTCCTTTCAAGAAGGCTCAGAAGCCTCCTTTCAAGAGGCTCGGAAGCCTCCTTTCAAGAAGCTCAGAAGCCTCCTTTCCAAGAGAGCTCAGAGCCTCCTTTCAAAGAGGCTCAGGAAGCCTCCTTTCAAGAGGCTCAGAGCCTCCTTTCAAGAGGCTCCAGAGCCTCCTTTCAAGAGCTCAGAAGCCTCCTTTCAAGAGGCTCAGAAGCCTCATTTCAAGAAGGCTCAAGCCTCCTTTCAAGAGAGCTCAAAGCCTCCTTTCAAGAGCTCAGAAGCCTCCTTTCAAGAGAGCTCAGAAGCCTCCTTTCAAGAGCTCAGAAGCCTCCTTTCAAGAGGCTCAGAAGCCTCCTTTCAAGAAAGCTCAGGCCTCCTTTCAAGAGGCTCAGAAGCCTCCCTTTCAAGAGGCTCAGAAGCCTCCTTTCAAGAGAGCTCAGAAGCCTCCTTTCAAGAGGCTCAAGCCTCCTTTCCAAGAGGCTCAGAGCCTCCTTTCAAGAGGCTCAGAAGCCTCCTTTCAAGAGCTGGAAGCCTCATTTCAAGAGGCTCGGAAGCCTCCTTTCAAGAGGCTCAGAAGCCTCCTTTCAAGAGGCTCGGAAGCCTCCTTTCAAGAGAGGCTCAGAGCCTCCTTTCAAGAGCTCAGAAGCCTCCTTTCAAGAGGCTCAGGCCTCCTTTCAAGAGGCTCAGGAAGCCTCCTTTCAAGGAAGCTCGGAAGCCTCCTTTCAAGAGGCTCAGGAAGCCTCCTTTCAAAGAGGCTCAGAGCCTCCTTTCAAGAGGCTCCAGGCCTCCCTTTCAAGAGGCTCGGAAGCCTCCTTTCAAGAGGCTCAGAGCCTCCTTTCAAGAGGCTCAGGAAGCCTCCCTTTCAAGAGCTCAAAGCCTCCTTTCAAGAGCTCAGAAGCCTCCTTTCAAGAGGCTCAGAAGCCTCCTTTCAAGAGAGCTCAGAAGCCTCCTTTCAAGAGGCTCAGAAGCCTC
The DNA here is from genome assembly GCF_024139115.2 of Armigeres subalbatus. Lineage (NCBI taxonomy): Eukaryota > Metazoa > Arthropoda > Insecta > Diptera > Culicidae > Armigeres > Armigeres subalbatus. Next base: position 180,988 of record NW_026942372.1, read on the forward strand.
CTTTCAAGGGCTCAGAAGCCTCCTTTCAAGAGGCTCAGAAGCCTCCTTTCCAAGAGCTCAGAAGCCTCCTTTCAAGAAGGCTCAGGAAGCCTCCCTTTCAAGAGGCTCAGAAGCCTCCTTTCAAGAGGCTCAGAAGCCTCCTTTCAAGAGCTCAGAAGCCTCCTTTCAAAAGGCTCAAGCCTCCTTTCAAGAGGCTCAGAAGCCTCCTTTCAAGAGGCTCAGAAGCCTCCTTTCAAGAGGCTCAGAAGCCTCCTTTCAAGAGGCTCAGAGCCTCCTTTCAAGAGGCTCAGAAGCCTCCTTTCAAGAGGCTCAGAAGCCTCCTTTCAAGAGAGCTCAGAAGCCTCCTTTCAAGAGCTCAGGAAGCCTCCTTTCAAGAGCTCAGGCCTCCTTTCAAGAGGCTCAGGAAGCCTCCTTTCAAGAGCTCCAGAGCCTCCTTTCAAGAGCTCAGAAGCCTCCTTTCAAGAGGCTCAGAAGCCTCCTTTCAAGAGGCTCAGAAGCCTCCTTTCAAAAAGAGCTCAGAAGCCTCCTTGAAGAGCTCAAGCCTCCTTTCAAGAGGCTCAGAAGCCTCCTTTCAAGAGGCTCCAAGCCTCCTTTCCAAGAAGGCTCAGAAGCCTCCTTTCAAAGAGCTCAGGAAGCCTCCTTTCAAGAGGCTCAGAAGCCTCCTTTCAAGAGCTCCAGAAGCCTCCTTTCAAGAGGCTCAGAAGCCTCCTTTCAAGAGGCTCAGAAGCCTCCTTTCAAGAGGCTCAGAAGCCTCCTTTTCAAGAGCTCAGAAGCCTCCTTTCAAGAGCTCAGGAAGCCTCCTTTCAAGAGGCTCAGAAGCCTCCTTTCAAGAAGGGCTCAGGAAGCCTCCTTTCAAGAGAGCTCAGGAAGCCTCCTTTCCAAGAGGCTCAGAAGCCTCCTTTCAAGAGGCTCAGAAGCCTCCTTTCAAGAGGCTCAGAGCCTCCTTTCAAAGAGGCTCGAAGCCTCCTTTCAAGAGGCTCAGAAGCCTCCTTTCAAGAGCTCAGAAGCCTCCTTTCAAGAGGCTCAGGAAGCCTCCTTTCAAGGCTCAGAAGCCTCCTTTCCAAGAGGCTCAGAAGCCTCCTTTCAAGAGCTCAGAGCCTCCTTTCAAGAGAGCTCAGAGCCTCCCTTTCAAGAGGCTCAGAAGCCTCCTTTCAAACTCCAGAGCCTCCTTTCAAGAGGCTCCAGAAGCCTCCTTTCAAGAGCTCAGAAGCCTCCTTTCAAGAGGCTCAGAAGCCTCCTTTCAAGAGGCTCAGAAGCCTCCCTTTCAAGAGGCTCAGAAGCCTCCTTTCAAGAGGCTCAGAGCCTCCTTTCAAGAGGCTCAAAGCCTCCTTTCAAGAGGCTCAGAAGCCTCCTTTCAAGAACTCAGAAGCCTCCTTTCAAGAGGCTCAGAAGCCTCCCTTTCAAAGAGCTCAGAAGCCTCCTTTCAAGAGGCTCAGGAAGCCTCCTTTCAAGAGAGCTCAGAAGCCTCCTTTCAAGAGGCTCAGAAGCCTCCTTTCAAGAGGCTCAGAGCCTCCTTTCAAGAGGCTCAGAAGCCTCCTTTCAAGAGCTCAGAGCTCAAGCCTCCTTTCAAGAAGGCTCAGAAGCCTCCTTTCAAGAGGCCTCCAAGCCTCCTTTCCAAGAGGCTCAGAAGCCTCCTTTCAAGAGAGCTCAGAAGCCTCCTTTCCAAGAGGCTCAGGCCTCCTTTCAAGAGGCTCAGAGCCTCCTTTCAAGAGCTCCAGGGCCTCCCCTTTCAAGAGGCTCAGGAAGCCTCCTTTCAAGAGAGCTCAGAGCCTCCTTTCAAGAGGCTCAGAAGCCTCCTTTCAAGAGGCTCAGGCCTCCTTTCAAGAGGCTCAGGAAGCCTCCTTTCAAGGCTCCTTTCAAGAGGCCTCAGGCCTCCTTTCAAGAGGCTCAGAAGCCTCCTTTCAAGAGGCTCAGAGCCTCCTTTCAGAGGCTCAGGAAGCCTCCTTTCAAGAAGGCTCAGAAGCCTCCTTTCAAGAGGCTCAGAGCCTCCTTTCAAGAGAGCTCAGAAGCCTCCTTTCAAGAGGCTCAGAGCCTCCTTTCAAGAGAGGCTCAGAAGCCTCCTTTCAAGAGGCTCCAGAAGCCTCCCCTTTCAAGAGGCTCAGAAGCCTCCTTTCCAAGAGGCTCAGGAAGCCTCCTTTCAGAGAGCTCAGGAAGCCTCCTTTCAAGAGCTCAGAGCCTCCTTTCAAGAGGCTCAGGCCTCCTTTCAGAGGCTCAGAAGCCTCCTTTCAAGAGCTCAAAGCCTCCTTTCAAGAAAGCTCAGAAGCCTCCCTTTCCAAGAGGCTCAGGACCTCCTTTCAGAGGCTCAGGCCTCCTTTCAAGAGCTCAGAGCCTCCTTTCAAGAGAGCTCAGAGCCTCCTTTCAAGAGGCTCAGGCCTCCTTTCAAGAAGGCTCAGGAAGCCTCCTTTCAAGAGGCTCCAGAGCCTCCCTTTCAAGAGGCTCAGGAAGCCTCCTTTCAAGAAGAGCTCAGAAGCCTCCTTTCAAGAGCTCAGGAAGCCTCCTTTCCAAGAGGCTCAGAAGCCTCCTTTCAAGAGGCTCAGAGCCTCCTTTCAAGAGGGCTCAAGCCTCCTTTCAAGAAAGGCTCAGAAGCCTCCTTTCAAGAAGGCTCAGAAGCCTCCTTTCAAGAGGCTCGAAGCCTCCTTTCAAGAGGCTCAGGCCTCCTTTCAAGAGCTCAGAGCCTCCTTTCAAGAGAGCTCAGGAAGCCTCCTTTCAAGAGGCTCAGAAGCCTCCTTTCAAGAGGCTCAGAGCCTCCTTTCAAGAGGCTCCAGGCCTCCTTTCAAGAGGCTCAGAGTCTCCTTTCAAGAGGCTCCAGAAGCCTCCTTTCAAGAGGCTCAGAGCCTCCTTTCAAGAGAGCTCAGAGCCTCCTTTCAAGAGCTCAGAGCCTCCTTTCAAGAGCTCAGAGCCTCCTTTCAAGAAGGCTCAGAAGCCTCCTTTCAAGAGCTCAGAAGCCTCCCTTTCAAGAGAGCTCAGAAGCCTCCTTTCAAGAGGCTCCAGGAAGCCTCCTTTCAAGAGGCTCGGAAGCCTCCTTTCAAAGGAGCTCAGGAAGCCTCCCTTTCAAGAGAGCTCAGAGCCTCCTTTCAAGAGCTCAGAAGCCTCCTTTCAAAGAAGCCTCGAAGCCTCCTTTCAAGAGCCTCCCTTTCAAGAGGCTCAAGCCTCCCTTTTCAAGAGGCTCAGAAGCCCCTCCTTTCAAGAGGCTCAGAGCCTCCAGAAGCCTCCTTTCAAGAGGCTCAGGAAGCCTCCTTTCAAGAGGCTCAGAGCCTCCTTTCAAGCTCAGAAGCCTCGCTTTCAAGAGCTCAGGAAGCCTCCTTTCAGAGACTCAGGAAGCCTCCTTTCAAGAGGCTCCAGAGCTCAAGCCTCCTTTCAAGAGGCTCAGGCCTCCTTTCAAGAGAGGCTCAGAGCCTCCTTTCCAAGAGGCTCCAGAAGCCTCCTTTCAAAGAGCTCAGGAAGCCTCCTTTCAAGCTCAGAGCCTCCTTTCAAGAAGGCTCAGGAAGCCTCCTTTCAAAGAGGCTCAGAAGCCTCCTTTCAAGAGCTCAGGAAGCCTCCTTTCAAGAGGCTCAGAGCCTCCTTTCCAAGAGGCTCAGAGCCTCCTTTCAAGAGGCTCAGAGCCTCCTTTCCAAAGAGCTCAGAAGCCTCCTTTCAAGGAAGGCTCAGAAGCCTCCTTTCAAGAGAGCTCAGAGCCTCCTTTCCAAGAGGCTCAGAAGCCTCCTTTCAAGAGGCTCAGAGCCTCCTTTCAAGAGGCTCCAGAGCCTCCTTTAAGAGGGCTCAGGCCTCCTTTTCAAGAGGCTCAGGAAGCCTCCTTTCAAGGAAGGACTCGGAAGCCTCCTTTCAAGAGCTCCAGAAGCCTCCTTTCAAGAGGCTCAGGAAGCCTCCTTTCAAAGAGGGCTCAGAGCCTCCCTTTCCAAGAAGGCTCAGAAGCCTCCTTTCAAGAGGCTCAGGAAGCCTCCTTTCAAGAGCTCAGAGCCTCCTTTCAAGAAGCTCCTTTCAAGAAGCCTCCTTTCAAGAAAGGCTCAGAGCCTCCTTTCAAGAGGCTCAGAAGCCTCCTTTTCAAGAAACTCAGAGCCTCCTTTCAAGAAAGCTCAGAGCCTCCTTTCAAGAAGGCTCCAGGCCTCCCTTTCAAGAGGCTCAGGAAGCCTCCTTTCAAAGAGCTCAGGAAGCCTCCTTTCAAGAGAGCTCAGAAGCCTCCTTTCAAGAGCTCAGGAAGCCTCCCTTTCAAGAAAGGCTCAGAAGCCTCCTTTCAAGAGCTCAGGAAGCCTCCTTTCAAAAGAGCTCAGGAAGCCTCCTTTCAAGAGGCTCAGAAGCCTCCTTTCCAAGAGGCTCAGAAGCCTCCTTTCAAGAAGGCTCAGAAGCCTCCTTTCAAGAGCTCAGAAAGCCTCCTTTCCAAGAGAGCTCAGAGCCTCCTTTCAAGAGCTCAGGAAGCCTCCTTTCAAAAGAGGCTCAGAGCCTCCTTTCAAGAGGCTCAGGCCTCCTTTCAAGAGAGCTCAGAAGCCTCCTTTCAAGAGCTCCAGAGCCTCCTTTCAAAGAGCTCAGAGCCTCCTTTCAAGAAGGCTCAGAGCCTCCTTTCAAGAGCTCCAGAGCCTCCTTTCAAGAGGCTCCAGAAGCCTCCCTTTCAAGAGGCTCAGAGCCTCCTTTCAAAGAGCTCAGAAGCCTCCTTTCAAGAGCTCAGAAGCCTCCTTTCAAGAGCTCAGAGCCTCCTTTCAAGAGGCTCAGAAGCCTCCTTTCAAGAGGCTCAGAAGCCTCCCTTTCAAGAAAACTCAGAAGCCTCCTTTCAAGAGGCTCAGAGCCTCCTTTCAAGAAGGCTCAGAAGCCTCCTTTCAAGAGCTCAGAGCCTCCTTTCAAGAGGCTCAGAGCCTCCTTTCAAGAGGCTCAGGAAGCCTCCTTCAAGAGAGCTCCAGAAGCCTCCTTTCAAGAGCTCAGAAGCCTCCTTTCAAGAGGCTCCAGAGCCTCCTTTCAAGAGGCTCAGAGCCTCCTTTCAAGAGGCTCAGGAAGCCTCCTTTCAAAGAGGCTCAGAAGCCTCCTTTCAAGAGGCTCAAGCCTCCTTTCAAGAGGCTCAGAAGCCTCCTTTCAAGAGCTCGGAAGCCTCCTTTCAAGAGGCTCAGAGCCTCCTTTCAAGAGCTCAGAGCCTCCTTTCAAAGAGCTCAGAGCCTCCTTTCAAGAGGCTCCAGGCCTCCTTTCAAGAGGCTCAGAAGCCTCCTTTCAAGAGGCTCAGAGCCTCCTTTCAAGAGGCTCAAGGAAGCCTCCTTTCAAGAGGCTCAGAGCCTCCTTTCAAGAGGCTCCAAGAAGCCTCCTTTCAAGAAGGCTCAAGCCTCCTTTCAGAGGCTCAGAAGCCTCCTTTCAAAGAGCTCAGAAGCCTCCTTTCAAGAGCTCAGAAGCTCAAGCCTCCTTTCAAAGAGGCTCAAGAGCCTCCCTTTCAAGAGGCTCAGAAGCCTCCTTTCAAGAGCTCCAGGCCTCCTTTCAGAGGCTCAGAAGCCTCCCTTTCAAGAGAGCTCAGAAGCCTCCTTTCTGCAAGGCTCA